>NW_026889779.1:32295000-32597500 GCF_033153115.1 Saccostrea echinata
AATATTGTAATTTTATACATAATATAATTGACTGTGAATCTTTTGCAGAAATATTGAGATAGGTATTAAAAGGTGATGAATGAAGGATAATGTAGATCTGATCATTCTCTTACACGGTTATATATGTACGACGCTATGCTTACAAAATATTTAACCCATACGAAAAATTATTTAAAATCTTAAGCACTGTATAAATTGAGGTATGTTTTCTCGCATTTTACATAAAAATCATTTCGCCAAAAAACTAATTAAAATGAATGAGAACTGGTGTAATCATTAAGATGAATTTATAAGATATTGAACAGTGTTCATGCTCAAAAGTACTTTTAAACAATACAAATTGTGAGCAGAGGAAAGAAGTACCTCTGAAAACAGAGGCGGGATCAGGTGCATGTACCACTGAAGATTAAGCATCTCCCGTAGACAGTTGACATCCGCCGTATATTGCTTGTCATATTCCCGTAAACGGAAAAAGAATCATGAAAAATTTAGTGTAAAAATAATAGTCTAACTATTTGTTTGAAAGACTTCAGTCAACATTCAACTAAACGATAGATTGTAATTACAAAATGGTCATTTGATCGACCATAACTTTTGCAAAATGTTGATTTTAAACGATATTGTTGATATCCTTGTATCATCAATTTAACTATCAATATATAGCCTGCCTCGTTTCAAAAATCATTTGTGCGTAGAACATGCTCTTGTTCATCAAATCTTTTAGCGTTTCGAAGAGAATTAAAAACAACTCTGGGTGAATCACAGTTTGCGCTCATATAATTCATACATATTTAGATAGGTAGGAATGTCTGGGTCTTGAATTTGAAATGCAACTAAAAGTGCAAGGTTCAATTATATTTGTTTTTCATGAATACCTAATACGCGACAATTTAAGTTTGCATAACAGCGATCGCACAACATGCCTGCAGATAGTGACATTATTTTGCTAGGCGTTTTTTTTCCCCGATGCTTGATATGAATAGCTAAGATAGCAAATTCTTCTTAGTAACATATTTTGATACAGATTATTTTTGAGCTTTAGAAAAGGAAAAGAATTCGAATGAAAAGTGGACTTGAAATGTCATTTATTTTAGTTTTTAAATATAAAGGACCCCTTTTTGTTATTAATTTTTTTTGTTTTTTTTTTATAGGAGGTAAACAAATGATTTTGCCCTTTCAAAGATTGATCACAGATTTCAAAGATTGAAAATACAATATCTTAAGAAGAAGATCGTCTATCAAAGTTAAGCCATTAATCAGTGCTTGTTTACATCAATTAAGGAATCATGATGATATGGCACCTCATATTGCCATTAGTCTCTAAATCGATGTTAATTGAATGTAAATCATATACGGTACCAATTTTGATGCACCAGATGAGCATTTCGACAAATTATGTCTCTTCAGTGATGATCAAGCCGAAACGTTGGAAATTCAAAATATTTAAAAATTGAACAGCTGAAAAAAGGGGGTGCCAAAGACTGGAGCCAAATACGTGCGAAACTTTACTTATGAAATATGATATATATCAACAGAGAGAATTTTACTAAGTTTTGTTCTAATTTCTAATAAATTTGAATATTTGGGTTATCCTCATCTTTTCACAATTATAATACATACTTCTCTGACATTTAACGGTCGTCATGACTCCATGAGTGTCAATATGCGTTTCATTTTGATGTGTGTAAATAAATAAGATAGTTGACCTACTTATATTTTTTATACATGTGTTACACAAAAATGAAATGTTTGTGGGAAATTAATATGATTCAATGTATACTACTTGTAGGATGCATAAGAAGTAAGGTAGATATAAATTCTAAATAAACTACATATATACCGTATCCAAATTGCTGTCAGCCATTTAACAATGGATTAGAATTTAGTAATAATTTCTATCTAAAACAAATAAAATGTGACAGTTCATGTTCAGTATAATAAATCCCTCGGTTTTGTTTAACACTAGATAAATTCAATATGCTGGCAATTCTTCATGTCTTCAAATGATGAATGATAAAAGTCTCGCATGGTTCTGATGTAATTACCGCAGGTGGAAAACTTTCTTGTCGAAACCCAAATTGCATGTATATTCACACATTTTAATGTGTGTTTTTTTACAACTTCTAAAATACTACTTTTTTATGTGTAACTGAATAAATTTAACGCTTGTAAGAAAAAAAAAAAATATTAGTTTTCATATTTTAATTTGAGCTTTCTCTCATACATAAAAAGAAAAAATACAATGCAAAATTAAGTAAGAAATAAGAAAAAAAATATTATTAATTGGATGACTATTCTGATTTACAAAAACCTTTGAGACTGAATTCATGAACACTTTATAAATTATACACTCATTAAAATTGTGTTTTGTGTTAATATATAATTGTTTATGCACTACAAGAGTTGTGCCTAAATTACACACGAATAATTCGGGGTTTTAATTATAAAAAGTACTTTGATTAAATTAAGTCAATCAATACAATTAATCATAATCACACAAAAACATATTACCCGGTAACATAAATATCTTAAATAATAAATATCAACATTATCCAAATGAATCGATAAAATCGTTGACCCCATCTATAAGAGACATAACAAACCTATAGATCCTGATAGAAGTCCGGGCTAGGAGGCCGATTAACAACAGTAACCCTGTGGCCTCCATAGCCTGGATAGAAATAGACTTTCCTATGAGTGTCCACGACACAAAACTGTCACAGTTATTGTGGAAGACCGAGTACTGTCTCTCCCCCAATCTCCTTCTGGCTTTCTTTACACAGTAACTTCTTTGTCTGAGGGTCTTCGGGTACTTGTCCTTAACGATAAGATAAACTCCAGATTTAAAATCTAAAGTATCAGTGTTGTTTTCAATTTTTACCGTCTCTTCTTTGATTTCAGCCACACCCCGAAACAAAAGAATGCTAGAAATCCTTTTGGGCGCATAGTGTATGATTGTCAGTGATTCTGTGGTGGCAGACACCACCATGTAGTGGTGATTATAGCTGTAGTCAAATTTCCACCACAAAAAATGTAGCGACCGAGGTCTGTGAACCCTGATATGAGACGCTGGCCCCACTAGTCCAATTTGGACTAACTTTTTCATGTCCTCCGCATTCCAAATTCTACGACAGGGACAGTCTTTATCCTTGTAGTCTGAAGCGAAGATAGATTTCCTTGAATAAGTCTTAATCAACATTGAAAAAATTGTAGAATCTTTCCAAACTTAATCTCCGTTCTCTCTGTGCAAAGTCTTTGTTTCTGTTTAAATCGACAACAGGACGTTTTAAATATGCACTGAAAATGTTTATGTTTTTAAGTGCTATAAATAGATATATAACGTCTAGGAATTCCCTTTTAAAGTCACTTTTTTGTTATTAGATTTAAGGAGAGACCAGTGGTCATATTCACATGGATGATTGATCGACACACGGTATTGTCATGGGAATATTTATAGATTTTAAAATATGTTATATCTTTTCTTGGCCTTGGCCTATATTTGAGACGTTTCTCTTTTTATTTTTTGAACACTGAGTGTCTTTTGAAAATATACATTGTCGAGTGAAATATGCATGTTAACAGCTTTTGTATGTGCGCATATCTTAAGTTCAAGATCTAGTAAATGAAAGATGACTACAGATTTCTCAAATTTGACAACAAAAAATCCTTTTATGATGCTTTATAACTTTAGCTTGGTCAAATACGGTGTTTCGGCACATACTTTTTAGATAAACAAGACGAAAAATCATTTTTAACCTGTCATTTTTTCAATGAAAAATCAAGAAAACCAGTCATGAATACGGGAGTTTTTTCCATGCCAGACAAAGGAAATGTATCTAGATTGCCTACAGTCTCTCAGAAAATGGTAATGTTCTTGGTCTCTTCTTTAACATAATATTAAATTGAATATAGGTATAGGGATTACTTTTCAAATGATTTTAAATTGAATTCCATGAAAATACTTCATTTTCTACATAATTCTATCAGAGCCGTAAAGTACGGGAAAAGAAAGTTGAAATTGATTATGACGTCATAATGAATCTAGCACAAAAAAGTTAGTCATTTACTACATCTTGACCTAGAAATAATGCCTACGTGACAAGTCTGTATGATTGACACAATAACTCACACATTTTTTTATATTCCTTATATATACATTTTACATGTTTAAAAGTAGTCAAAATACACTAAATGTTTGAATTTCTCGCTACCCTATATCGTTGGATTTTTACTAATGTCTCTGTAGCATTATTGTGACGTCACTTTAGCGCAAGTTTCTCAATTACGTCGTGCACGATGTTGGTGTCAATTTCGGTAACGTCAAAATGACGTTAGATTACATGACGTTAGAAAATTAATTTGACGTTAAGTTCTTGACCTGCATTTTCTATGAAAGAAAAAATATAAAACCTAGTATGTTATCAAATATACAATGCAGTTCATTGAAAATAATTAAATTCTCTGATATTTTGCATGCTTATTGCGGGAGGGAAATATGTGCATAATTTGCCTCATTTAATGCAAAGCTCGGTAGAAATTACAAAATTCATTTGACATCATATTTAAATTTGTCTGCTTTTTATTTCATTGAGATACACTCAAAACAATTCCATGTCATATCAGCAGGCCCTAGTACCAGCCCTCTGTTTTCAGTATAGTGTAGATATGTTGTTGATTTAGCATTGAATTTAATTTTTTTCATTCAAAGCCCCTATCTCCACCTCACCTTTAACCCCCGCCCTCGCATAGACACTTACATACTGAGTACTTCTTTTTTGTTACAGTAGATCTAACTATTTCTAATAATTCATTTTAAAAAAGGAGAGGAAACAAAACCGATCGCCCCCCCCCCAAACTTTCTCAATGAAAAGGATCTTTCGATGTGGGGGAGTTTTGGAGGTTTTGTATTTATTTAAAAAAATATTTAATTTTTTCCTTAACTCCCCCCCCCCTTTTTATATGCGTTGCAACGTGCCTCACAGATCTGGATAATGATCGTAGGTTCGTACTCCTTGGGATACAGTTTACCTGTTTTATGCGTTTGCATACTTTTTTTTGTTATGCTCATAAATTTTAACAAAGAGTGTTTCGGAGACCGTTTTGTACATACTTTCATCAAGATTCAGATTTGAATCTTTAAACCAAACCTGTAAGTCATGAAGGATAAGACTTTGAACATATTTTTCAGCTCATTTCATATTAGAAGCTTATAAAAAAAAAACTCAGAAAAACTCAGAAATTTATATTATTGTAAATTTAGAATAGGGTACTCAAAGATTTTCAAAAATATTTTATTAATTTTGTCAAATTTCTGCATTTCAATTTCAAGAATGAAAGAATTAAGAATATTAATCGACCAGCTCACTTCAAATTCCTTAAGCGTGTTTTATACCAGTTACCTCTCACTTTTTTGGTAAGTATAGGGTTTTTTAACTAATTTGCTTGTCAGATTTTTGGGGAAGCCCCCTCCACTTTTGAAACCGAGTCTATTAATAGGAGGTGTAACAATATCCCGAGATATAGTAATGCTTTTCGCTTGAAGTCGATTATCGATTATCTGAAATGCCTTCTTTTTTATACGAATGAAAAACGATTAAAAGAATCTACGTCATTTCCTGCTTTACAAAATTGAATTTGTTTCTTTTTGTGTATTCTTATTCTGTATTTGTACGAGTAGATTGCAGAATACATTTACACCTGTCAATAATGAAATGAAATTTTTGAAAAGTTATGTTTTAAAAACTTTTTTAAAGAACAAAATTTGGAAAGTTATACGTATCAATACACATCATGATAAACATGTCAAAATATTGATATATGTATGATAGTTTTGTTTTGTTTTTGTTTTGTTTTGTTTTTTTTGATACTCATATCTTGTTTTCACCTTTTACATCCAAACCGTGGATAAAATAATGAGGTCCATTCGGCAAACCTCGGATGATTCCGTCTTTCATCAAACTATTAAATTATCAAATTAGATGAGGTACATATACGAATCGACCAAGGTGTGCCGAGTTTGATGAAGTCTTTGGGTCCGTTCCTGGGTTTCTGGAAAGGCTGTACAGGGGATTGTATAGAGGGAGTATTCTTTCCCTAAACTAGACTTTGTTTATATAAATGGTTACCATTTTGGTCGGTTTAGATGCATTTGGAAGCATCTTTTTTTTTTTTAAATTTCAAAGAAAAATATGAAACATTACTAAAATAGATAAATAATGAAAAGATGAAAAAATGAAAGTCCAGTTAATTATTTCCAAATATTATCATTATTGAGTTCAAATGAAAAACAAAAAAGATTTGTAATTAAAAGAAATAGCGTAATATACCCCGATCTCGACTTATTCTGTTTCCATGACAACGTCGGCCATTTTGAATGTTGTTTGCATACCTATTCACGGTATCATAATAAAATACAATTTTGTTTTATTTCAAATGCTTCCGGGTTGATGACAAAAAGAAATAATTATCAATATGCTAGTGAAAATATGAAACTTAAGTCAAATCACAACCTCCAACTAACCCTCCACCCCACCCCATCCCACCCCAACCCTTATTCAATATTCGACTACCCAATGTAAAATTCCTTCCAATGCCCCATGTACATGTAGTACGGTTTGCCAGCAGCAAATAGACTTGACACACTTTATTGTCAAGAAATTCATATTTGAAATCGTTATCCTTATATAAATTTTTGAGTATGTGCTTTTTTTTCTTTTCTAAAATTCAAACTGCGAGTGATGAGTACTTTTGGACAGATTCTGACAAGGATATATACTGATACAGTGTATACACTGTACATGTTTTGGTTCTATATATAAAATTAATCATTATTGGTACATTTTTATTTCATCCATATCTGCAAAAAGAGTAAGTTTTTGGATAAAATCATTAAATGTTTTAGATGGTATTTTATGCAAATGCACGTGATAACGTCAAAAACGCCTTATTTTTACGTCTGTGACATAGCATGTTGACATTTATTTTTTGTTAGGATTTTGTCACCATTCTATTAATATTAATTTGGAATATACTAATAACTTTTTGAAGAGATGCACATTTGAGAAAAATCGTTTAATTTTCAATATGTCTATATTTAATGACTACATATATGATTTATCCAACCACAGTTGTGCCATAATAATTAAATTTATTAGTTTTGGACAATGTGTGACATTCAATGTTGACATCGCAGATAGCCTCTAAAACATACACTTCTATCAAGAATCAATTCAATTTTATATCTCATTGAAGTTTTTATTTTGCACATTTTGTATTTAATGATGTATGTGCCAAATTAGAAAAAAAATAATTCTAAAAATGAAAGCAATTTATTGAGTGTTGTATTTAAATGTGACGTTTTTGCCGTCAAATTTCATTGTGATACATAGCTACATGTTGTATACATATGTGACACGGCAATTATTCTTAACATTTACGACATCCCAAGTTACAATTCTGTATAGATATGTTTTTCTTAATAGCATGACAACGTTTTTGTAGAATTTAAAAAAAATATTTTAACATTGATTTTTTACTCAGTATTACAAAATTAGCCATTCTACGGATCTCAAAAACTTTGTGACACTGAACGTACAAACTTTGTGACACACTATCTTATTCAATATCCTCCCAATGAATCTTCTAAATATCAGGTACCCAACATACATATGAACACACAATATCATTCTATTCTTAAAAATAGTTCTCTACACACCAAAAGAATTATCGAGATGTAATTTCAAAATTCATTTAGCTTATTTAATTTTTTTCTAAGAACCCAAATGCATTTCATGTTCATTAGAGGAAGTTTATTAAACTCATTTCTTATTATCAGAAGAAGAAAACTCAATCAAATACATTTTCTCTACGTCACAGTGGCAATAAGATACTTTTTAATATAATTGAGAAGTAGACCATTCATTTTTTATTACTTTGATCAATCTTTTCTTCTAGGGCTCAATTAAAGAAACCCACATTTCCTGTTTCTCTCTTTGACGTGAATTCTTTTTGTTACCATGAGAGTCTTTTTAAGTGACCTCATAACAATATGGTTTGCTGATAATGTGAATAATGACATGTTGATCATGAAGTCTTAAACTTCTAACAGTTATTTTTTTAAAAGAAAACTGAGATACGATGTGTATATCACTTGCTTTGCAGTTAGCTATCCTTATCCCGCTATATAGTAAAGCTTCAGAATGAATATTTTCTTTATTTCATTATAAAACTATACTTCCTTTATATGTATATAACATTTTTATGTATCGTGTTTGAAGCACTGCAAATCATTATTTCAATAACCTTGCACCTATTAAATAAAGATATTTTTAAATACACGTCCTAATTTTTTTTCTGTGAAATATGCACATCTAAGTAATTAGGAAGGGAGTAAAAATACTTGATTCCTTGAACTTAATGGTCAATACGCTGACTTTGTTTGCAGATACAATTTGCCGTTAAGTCAAATGATAAGCGAGGTCTTTCATACAGATTTCTAGACCATTATTTTTACAATGATTTGGCTACCAAATTTCCGTCTACCCGATAAAGGGAAGAAACACATGGCAGGTGTAACCACCTCGAAAATATGCTGTAGCACTGTGCTTCTGAAGTTTCTCCTTTACAACAGTTAATATTTTTGTAAGGATGTGGTAGAACTCTTTGTACATAAATTATGAAGTTTAGGAATCCAGTATGGAAAGAGTATATCGAACACACCTTCCTTGACTGGAATGTTAAATGTAATAAAGACAATGATATATATATTTTGAAGAATTTCATTCTTAGAACAATTTATGATATTTCGAATCACAACAGGTTTTATCAGAAAAAGGAAAATGAGGGGTATTGAGAGTCCCCCTACTACCTTCTCCAAATCTGCTCATCGAGGTATAGTTCATTGTCACTATTACTTTTCTTCAGAATACATTATGAAGAGAATAAAATATTTTTCAAAATGTTTATCAAGGAAATATTTTAAAAGTCTTAATCTAAAAGATTCATTTGATATTTCCCTTTATGGCATACCTTAGGAAATAATTCGAAGGTTCTAGATTGGATTTAAGTGCATCGGTAACCAAAATAAATTGAGTTAACCTTTTTAATAAAAATATAGACTGATAGTGATACAAGCATTGCTTTTAAAGAAGGAAGCGATAAATCATCGATTACATTCACTTGCTATAAAATTATTTTTACTATATTTAAAATGATTAAGAATGCACATGACAGTCAATAATAACACAGTTTACTTTTGTATCTGTACTACGAAATGCTATTTGAAACCCCAATGAACCAATAAATTTCCCCTAAAAATGTGTATTGTACTTCTAAAGTGAATAAACCTCTGGCCAGCATACAAAGAAGACCATTTATATACCATGTAACTGTATTAGTGTGTTTGCATGAATAAGATGTAGATAACGAACAGTGATCGACTTAATAGAAAAACTTGCCTGAAATATGGAAATAACGAACAGTATTCAAGCTACAAGTTCATTCAGACAATACAGATCGGGAGCAGAGCAAACAATGACCTCCAAAATCATCAGGGTGGGATCATGTGCCATGGACGAGCGAACATCCCCTACCGAACGGTCACACACACCGAGCGCTCCTTGTCATGATCAGGAAAATTGGAAAAATCCGTAGACAATTCAGTGTGTAAATAATGGCCTAACAATAAGTATGAAAAACGTCAGTCAGCATTTGACTTAATGATAGGTTGTATTTGCTGACAAGGTCATTGTATAAAACTTGCCAAATGATGTCTTCAAATGAACTGTTGATATCCTTGTTTTTTCACCTTGTTTGTCAATAGCTGGCCTTGTTTTAGAAATTGTTCATATGTAGAGCATGTGCTTGCGTATCGAATCAAAATACGACCCAATGATAAACATTTTTTGATAACAAGGTCATAATAAGGAACATAGAATGAAAGAAATGCTATCTTTAAACATGGTTGTTGAAATCCCTGTAACATCAAACTATTAGTAAGTAGCCTGTCTCGGTTAAAATTGATCGTACTCAGAACATGCTCTTGAATATCGAATAAAATGGGATATAAACATCACATTCCAGTAATTGCGGAATATTACTACATAAACAAGCATTCTGAGAGTATTGCATTAGCAATACTAGTCCCCTACCGGAAAGTGTAATCTGGTTCCCGTTAAAAATTGAAAATGGCATTATTCCATCAAAAATCAATGAAGCGGAACAAAATGTAAACTTGATCTGTAACTTATCAAGGTAAAGTCGCATACCAAAACTCAGTGAGGAAAACCTAGTGGGACAGACTGACAGACAGGCCAAATAGCACAAGTACATAAGTAAAAAGCTGATTAAGCTGATATAACGATAAGAGAAGTAAAAATGTGAAAGAAACCAATTCACAAGTATTTTACTATAAATAATGTTTTGCTTGAATTTGGTGTGTGTGGGATAGCTGACGAAGCTATTCCACAGCGTTAAAGACGGATCATAGAAAGGTCAGAGTCATAGACTGGTTAAAGAAACTCAGAAGAAAGGCTGGCCATCACACCTATGATTTTTAAAAGAAACATTAACATCCATTTATGCTTTCCATCACCATTAAATGAGAGCTGAAAGACTTTTTTTTAATGGCAGGTGCATCTGTTAATGGATCGTCCGAAAAATTCACTCACTTTTTTATATAACTATAAAATTGCATAACTTTAATTAAGATGTTTCTGGAAGGCTTGTGATTATGGCACTTTGCTAACGTGTTCTTATTTTTCTCACCCATTTGTTATGCCCTGCAAAACATTTGCACAAGAACCATACCAAAGGAATTTGATTTATTACTTAGAACTTTGTGCGACGTCTTATCAAATTCCTGTGCTTTATGATAACAGCAATCAATCCTGGGAAAAGCTGTTACTTCTATCAGAATATAATGGGAAAAAAATAAAATAAAAATATAGCTCATGTACCAATCGTAAGAATAACTAAATAACAAACAATATCTACCAGGGATAATAAGAAATAAATATCAAAAGACCTGAATCCTCGTGTCGAAAAAGCTTTATCTTTGAAAGTATATACTTGTATAAAGGGGCTGGAACAGAGATTCTGAAGCTCATGTTTTCTAAAAAAAATTTCTAAATAATATCATGACTTATATGTTGCTATAGCATTTCACACCAAAATATATTAAAGCGTGGCTGTTAAGAAAATTCTTTTGTCTGAAAATTATTAAAACTACGATTTTTGGGACGCGTTTGATTAACACATATCCTTGCACTTTCACAAAGTACTAATGAAAAATATGAAAACTGTAATCCAGAAATTTCAGAGTAGAAATGCGAGAAAGCAAAACCAATTAACCAGTATTGTCATTCCGTGCTCATTGATGTGTGCAGACTAAACAATTGGAACAAACTTGGTTAAACATGCATGTTAACTCTACCGCTCTTGGCGAACTTTATCGCTTTTTTACTCCATCTCCGCCTACCGCTTTTATTCGTAAGTCTACCACTTTTCTACCGAATCCATTTTTGGTTCGCTTGGGTAGCCATTTTGTAAGCCACTTGTCATAAAATCTCGTAAGGTAACGCGTTATTTGAACTGGGAGCATTCAAACGCTTTTTTAATCCGATGTTTACACAGATTTCAAGCACATTTTTGACAACGACAGATGCACAAATCTCCGTAATTACATTAGTTACGATAAATTTCGTCGACATCGTCGCCAAGAGAGAGGGGGATATTGTATTCTTACAGTGGATCAAAACTTTTGACATCGTTGAGTAAAGTAAACAAGAGGCCCAGGGGCCACATCGCTCACCTGAGCACATTGGCTAGGAAAAAGCAGAAATCAGTTCAGTATTCAGGTAACAACATTGTCTTTGTTTGTAAGTCTCATTATATTAAATGTATTTTAGAGGAACTTGGATTTAATTCTACAAGTGGTACGAATCCAACTTATACTCATAGTTCCCTTTCTAAGGAAGAAATTCTTCAAAATCATATGTCAGTTTTGAATATTTTTAATATTCCACACAACCAAAATGAATCTGAATTACCATATTTATATTGGATTCCGAAACTTCATAAAAATCCTTACAAAGATGCATAGCGGGTTCCAGTAAATGTTCAACCAAGCCTCTTTCTTTACTCCTCACTAAGATATAAACAGTGGTGAAGGAGAAACTTCAAGAGTACTGTGCAACAATATATTCGAGAAGTGGTGTTAATCAGATGTGGATACTAAAAAATTCCAGGGAACTTTTGGAAAATTCGAAATCACAAGATTTTACCAAACTCAACAGCTTAAAAACTTACGACTTTTCAACTTTATACACAACCATTCCCAACGATAAATTAAAGTCCGGGCTTTTTTATATCATTGACAGCTGCTTTTTCAATAAAAATGGAACTCGTAAATATACTTACCTTGTCATTGGTCATTTGCAAAATTTTTATGTTAAAAAACATTCTGATTGTAAAAGACAAGTACTCTGAAGTTGACATTAAAAAGATGCTTGAGTTTCTGATTGACAACATCTACTAGTATGTGGTTTTTGGAGACCAGGTCTTCCAACAATCTATTGGAATTCCCATGGGTACCAATTGCGCCCCGTTATTAGCGGACCTTTTTTGTATTCATATGAAGCAGAATTTGTCCAAAATCTTGTACGTGAAAAGAAGAAAACACTTGCTGTGGCCTTCAACTCGACATTTAGATATATCGACGACGTATTGTCAATTAACAATGGTTATTTCCATTCTTATGTCGACACGATCATATCCCGGTGAGCTTGAGATAAAAGATACCACAGAGTCTGACACATCTGTTTCATATTCGGATATTTGATTAGAAAAAGACGTTAGTGGTAATCTAACAACAAAGCTTTATGATAAACATGATAACTTAAACTTTTCAGTAGTCAACTTCCCTTACTTATGCAGCAATATACCCTTATCACCTGCATACGGGGTTTATATCTCTCAGTTGATTCGATACGCAAGAGCATGCTCTACGTATGAACAATTTCTAAAACGAGGTAAGTTATTGACAAACAAGATGAAACAAGAATATCAGCAGTCTCGTTTAAAGTCATCATTTGGTAAGTTCTATGGTCGATACAATGACGTAGTCAGCAAATACAATCTTTCATTAAGTCAAATGCTGACTGACGTTTTTCATACTAATTGTTAGGCCATTATTTACACACTGAATTGTCGACGGATTTTTCCGTTTTTTCATTATCATAACAAGGAGCACACGGCGGGTGTGACCGGTCGGCAGGGGATGCTCTCTCCTCCATGGCACCTGATCCCACCTCTAATGTTTTATATGTCCGTGTTTGCTCTGCTCCTTTTTTGTAATGTTTAATGTTTTTTTTTTTTTTTTTTTTTTTTTAGCTCGAATACTGTTCGTTATCTCCACATATTTCACTTCAAAAAGCTAAATTCAGCAGCCATTCAAAGCCAAAGTCACGAGCATGAAAAATATTTATATCTGTATGTATTATTTATGTTAAAGGTATTTTTGTCTTCTTCATTGCAGTTGATATTTGAGTTTAATTATTGCAGTGATCAATTTGGGCAATATTTACATATATATCGTCTTAAATCTATGAGTAAAACAACGCGCGCGATGCTACCTCTTTTTAGTTCTGAATCTCCCTCTTCTTTATCACAGTACGTTGACATAAACACTTACAATAACATAGCTCATGCCCTTTCTACAAGCACAGGTGTTTGAAGTGAGGTGTTTGATGTGATGTTATGAAGAATGTCACTGTCATTGAATTCTTAGAAAATTCATGTAAGTTCAAATCATCAAACTGAAGTTTTTTTTTTTCTAATAAGAAGACATTTAAAACTGAAAACAATGCCACTGGGTCCTGACCCCTTTAATACCCAAGTCTTATTTCTCAAAGCTAAAACAAAAGATGTAAAGGTATTTTCTTTTTTTTTAAGAGAGGGGAGCGACATGGTACTAAGAACTAAGGACAGACAAATAGACTGACGGCATTTCTAAGTCCACGGTTATACCCCACAGCTGACGTAAAGGCACTCTTATTGTGACGTGTTATTTTTTTCTTTCTGTTAATTAAACATAATTATTTAAATACTGGTGATACATGTACACATAATGGGCGTCAACACTTTGAGTTTTATTCTTCAAAACTAAATACAAAAAATGTATTGCATTGACGATAAAAAGAAAGATTCTACGAGTTAACATTGCTTTAGAAATGATGCTAGTTGTAGTCATACTGCATGTACTTATCATCACAAGTGCGTCGTATATTACACTGAGTATATACTTGACACATATTATGTTACGGCTGGTTTCTGCACTTAGTAACCAGATGAGTTGCAGTCAGAAGAGCGGGAATGGAATCACGTGAATCACATAATTAGTCTTGGTAACTTCCAGTCGTAATTGCTTTTTAGTTGTTTACTATTTAATTTTAGAAATCTGTTTTACTTTGGGATTCCCCTAAACATCTGGTACTTTAAGCTGCACGAACTTATCAGGTGATTACTACGCAATTGCTTCTGTATTTTCATTACCTGCTAACGGAAATTTTCTGCTTTATTATTAATGTTTAAAATGTTTCTGATTATTTCTCAAATTATAGTTTTTTTTAAATTTGAAATTAAATCAAAAACATTGTAAAATATAAGCTAAGAATAAATGTTTATTGAAAAAACATAGATTTCAGATTCACAAATGAAATCTGTAGTGAAATATGAAATTTATGAAATGTAAATTGCATATTTATATTTACATTACTAGATAAGTATTCTTGATATGGTACAGATATCATAAAATATATTTAATAGCCAATCTTTCTCTCTCTCTCTCTCTCTCTCTCTCTCTCTCTCTCTCTCGGCCTCTTTTTTTTCAAATATACCTATCCATTTCTTGTTGGTGTGCCGTTACATTAGTGATCTTTCCTAGGATTGGTGATGTTTAAATTTGTGGACTCTGGTGCTGTTGTATGAAGTCCTGTAATTTGAATTTGTCAAGACCATTAATAGTTAAGGCCAATCCTGATATGTCAACTTTTCCAGACACGCAAATATGTGTACATCTGTTTTATTATGTAGAGATATCGACCTGTAAGAAACGTAAACGTTTCTTCGATCCCATTTCTCATAATGAGAAATAACATGCCTTTACTCATTTTTTTCATTATGGTGATATACTCTAGATCTGAGCAAACATAAATTCAAAATTGAAATTTTAAATATAATCTCTAGTGTTGCATTAACAATTCGATAATTAGATAAATATCACTCATATGTAGGTCACCTGAGTAACTCAGGAGACATATTGCTATCTGTTTTCGGGTAGGGCTAAAACACCTAAAATTAATGCAATCTTTAAAATCTTCTTTACCCCTGGACAACAAACAGTCATATCGTTAGCATGATTGTAATAAGCATTTGGCCCTCTACCCATATTCTGAATTTTATGGCCAATAGGTCAGGGGATCTGATGTTAGGTCGGGGCTCTATTGATCATATAGAGAAAATGCATAAATGCTTCAAAAATCTTCTTTTTTTCCCTTAAATATTAAACAAACAAATCTAGTGCATGGTTTAGATCAACAAGGGTGCCTCTTTAAAATTTGTGAATTTCATAGCCCAAGGATCAGGGTATCTGTTGTTAGGAAAGGGCTCTATTGATTTTTTAGTGAAAATGCATTAATTCTATGAAAATCCTTTTCTATGTTCCTGCTCTTTAGCAGATAAACTAATTGCATGATTATGATAAGCAAAGGTTTCTTTTTAAAAATGAAATCCAGTGCCCCTGGGTCAGGGGTTTTGGTGAAAAATTAAAGTTTTATTTATAATATGGTAAAATGCATAATGAATTCTTAAGAATTTTCTTCTCGCCCATGGTATTTACCAAACAATTTAAATGCAAGGTATTGTCTTAGGTACTAAGCAGATGGTTATGATGAGCAAGGGTACCCTTTTCAAAATTGTGAATTTTATGGCCCCAGGATCAGGGTTTTTGGTGTTAGGCGGGACTCTATTGGTCATACAGTGATTGCATGATTTTGATGCGAAAGGATGTCTCTTCCAAAACTGGAAAATTCATGATTCGAGGGAGGGGTTTTGGTAATTGGGCTGAGCTCTATTGATTATATAGTGAAAATGCATTAATTCTTTGAAAATCTTCTCTTCTCCTGGGTATTAAGCTAATAAACTAAGTGCATCGTTATGATAAGCAAGGGTGCCTCTTGAAAATCTTCTTCCATGCTTTTGGGCAACTACAATGCAAACGGAGTACAAAGTTGTAATCAGCAAGGATGTGTTTTCTCAGATTTTTTAAATTTTTGTACTACTGGGTCAACGCTCTATTGATCTAATAAGGATATTTGTACTCAACAAAGAGAATTTATTTCCCTTCGCTATTCACATATTGAAATAAATCACTATAATTAGTGTAATTGATAGACCAATCAAATAAAAGAATTAAACAAGAATTGTCAAAGTATAATACAAAAAGTACTTTGAAATTCATAGTTTTTCATTGGTCAGAATGACTTGTATTAATAGATAAATCAAAATGAAAAACACCTTTACCTTTGTACATTAATGTTCTTCAGAGACCAAAAGAGGACATTCTGAGAGGGAATGTGATAATTTTACTTTATGAGCTCAATCAGAATTTATTGTTAAGTCTGTATGGTGATGGTTACAAATGGGAGTGTATTAGCACCGCTAATGAGTACTACATTAACTATTCTGTTGATCCCTGATCATCCAATTTCTCTTGCTTTTGGGCAACATATCTTCATTTCTCTCATTTTTTTTCTTTTTCTTTTTTATACTTCTATGGATCTCTTACAAATTATACTTCGATAACCATCGATGCATTTGGGTCTTTTTTTTAATTATGTACGAAATAAAATGTTAAGTTCTAGATAAAAAAGAATGTATCTTGACAAGTCTATATAATACAGGACTGTAGACCTGCGCTCGAATTTCCTTTTTACCCTTTATAATAACATCATACTAAACAATAGTATAACTATTAGTCTTGCAGTTGAAAAAAAATAGATTGTAAATATTTTTTGTAATTTTCATTTTAGATAGTTAATTTGTATTCCAAATTGAATCGATAATTTTATCTAATTATGAGGCAGGGGCTGTTTTTCTTGAAAATCTGATCAGTGCCGATAATATGAAGTGGACAAGGTTAGACACATCTTTTTTTTTTTAGTTTAATCATATTTTGCTACAGTGGCTTACTTTATGAACATTGTATCCTAAGAATTATTGGGATATCTTGTTTCATATAAATCTATCGAAAAGATAAATCCTACATACAATTATTCAAACATAATATATGCTGATTATTTCCCTTGTTTATATCAAGTGTCTAAATCACTTGCAACCACAGATATTTAATTTCTCCCCTTGTCAAGGCTGCATTCTGATCTTTGATGGTCCATCTGTTATCGATATAGTTTCATGCCATCAGAATCGCAGTAACAGCACCAGAATATTAGATCGAATCTATGATTAAGGGCATTGCAAATCATAGGCTTTTTAAAATGCCATTTAACGGAAGAGGTTCGAAGGCACCTGCGGAAAGTGCATAACTCCACCTCACAAGATGTAAGAAGAGAGACTGTCCTTAATGACAAGTTTGTCAATCCAGGGGATTTCAGGAGATCTCGTCCAAGGGTGCGACACGAGGAACGGGAGAGGGCAAGGGAGGTAAGGCGGAGGACCACATCAACCCCACTGTTCTCCCTGACGGAAGACCACAACCCCAGGGATGAAAAGTGCCCAGTGGGAGGCTTTCGGAAATGAACTATCATATATTTGATGATTTTTTTTTCATTACGTAACAAAAATTGTAATTTTTGTTTTAAGGGGGGAAGAGTGTGACGGTTTTGGTTTTTATTTAATATTTAATTTGTCTTTATTAGCATATTTAGTGCCTTAAATTACCTTTATACATTTTCCGATAGTCATCGCTGATGTTAAAAGTCCGGTATTTGTAACTTTGTAACTTTATTTGTTTTCACATGTGCTCAAGTTAAATTTACATCCAAACTGGCTGTCATTCCGAACTTATTTTGTTTCCTGACTTTTCATTGGTTGATAGTTTGTACATTGAACATATCAGAAGTCATTTTAGATATTCACATTACTATTTTATAGCTTGTTAGTTAGAATGATTTTCATTGGTGAGAGTTTATATATAAACGGTGACAGCGGCATTTTCAAGTCACTCTAGGCTAAAGAACCCAAAGGTTCAAGCTTTCTCTCTTAGGGTTTAATCCCGGACTGCTCGTGCAGTCTCTCTCTCTCTCTTTTTTTTTTAGTTTAGGACACGATCTAAATTCTGTAAAACGCAACTAAGTCCTTAGCTAGAGTCACATTGGTTCAGGGATGAATTAGATATCCTTAGGCTTTTATAGTGTTATTTATAAAAGATAAATTGCCTTGTCCCTTGTGTAATAAATAGGGCTTTATAGGAAATTTCCAGTCTACTTGCATAGTGTCTCACTATAATTTTTAGGGTGTTGTATGGAATCATAAAATCTCTTAAGGTGTATGGAAGCTCACTCCCATCTATTTTGGTAGATTTTTCTTAGGGTACTATCACACTAATTTTTCTCCTTACATTTTTGTTATTAAATTATTTACTTTGTAGTTATTTATTCAGTTATTAATTTATTTTTCTACCTCATTTTTTTTATTTACATTTTGAGATTATTTTGGAAACTTATTTGTTATTTGTTGTCAACTACAAAATATTCAGAATTTCACCATAATAAATTAATTGTTAAAATTCAAACTTTTTTCTTATTTCAAGGTGTTGATCATAATCTAGGAATCTCAGAACCTGGGTTGAATAAAACAGGACCAGTTTTTGTACCTTTACTCAGTTAGTGGGCTTAGTCTGTTCCTTAGTATTACTTAGTAAAGTTTAAAGATAATTTTGCATACTTTGGGGCAGATTGAGTACACTTTGCGGCCATAGACAAACTGGTTCCCGTTACATTTTTTTCTTCCTAAATGGTGATGTTAATGGTAACCTAACAACAAAACTTTATGATAAACGTGATGACTTCAACTTTTCTATTGTTAACTCCCCTTACTTAAGTAGCAATATATCCATATCACCTGCATATGGAGTTTATGTTTTCCATTTGATTCGAAATGCAAGAGCAAGCTCTACGTACGAACATTTTAAAACGAGGCAAGCTATTGACAAACAAGTTGAAACAAGAATATTAACAGTCTCGTTTAAAGTCATTTCTACAAGGACCTTATCTGTGAATACAATCTAACATTTAGTCGAATGCTGACTGACGTTTTTTATACTAATTGTTAGGCCACTATTTACACATTGACTTGTCTACGGATTTTTCCATTTAACTGATCATGACAAGGAGCACATAGCGAGTGTGACCGGTCGGCAGGGGATGCTTACTCCTCCATGGCGTCTGCTTCTTCTGCTCCTGATTTGTACTTTTTTATGGACCTTTGAGCTTCATTGCAGTTCGTTATCTCTATATTTGATCAAAACATACAACTTTTTCAACACTCTATACAACATGAGGGGTTTTTTACCTCATAGACAGCAGCATTTTAATACAAATGGAA
The DNA here is from genome assembly GCF_033153115.1 of Saccostrea echinata. Classification (NCBI taxonomy): domain Eukaryota; kingdom Metazoa; phylum Mollusca; class Bivalvia; order Ostreida; family Ostreidae; genus Saccostrea; species Saccostrea echinata. The sequence continues at coordinate 32,314,621 of NW_026889779.1, forward strand.
CTCGTTAATTTATGTACCTTGTCAATGGTTATTTGCAAAATTATTTGGTTAAAAACGTTCTGATTGCTCACAAGTACTCCAAAAGTGATATATAAAAGATGCATGAGTTTCCTATTGACAATATATATGTAGTTTATGGAATTCAGGTCTTCCAACAATCTGTTGGAATTCTTATGGCTACCAATTACGCCCCGTTACTAACAGACCTAATTTTGTATTCATATAAGCAGAATTTACTGGAAAACTTCTACAAGAAAAGAAGAAGTATCTCTGTGGCCTTTAATTCTAATATTAAGATATATGGACGACGTTTTTTCAATTAACAATATTTCTTTTCATTCCTACGTTGAATCAGTATATCCCTCTGAACTCGAAAAAAAATACCACAAAGTCTGATACATCTGTTTCATATTTGGATATTTTTAAACTAGAAAAAAGGACGTTAATGGTAATCTTATAAAAAAAAAATACCACAAAGTCTGATACATCTGTTTCATATTTGGATATTTTTAAACTAGAAAAACAAAGTCTGATACATCTGTTTCATATTTGGATATTTTTAAACTAGAAAAAAGGACGTTATTGGTAATCTTATAACAAAACCTTTTGATAATCGTGATGACTTAAACTTTTCAACTTCCCCTATTTATGAAGCAATATACTCTTACCACCTGCATATGGAGTTTATGTCTCCCAATTGATTAGTTACGCAAGAGCATGATTACGAACGAACAATTAAGCTGGATTCTATCGAATGTAAAGGAATACTGTTAATATGTTAAATCGTCGTAGATATATCTGAATCAACAAGAAATTTCTTCTTCTCATGTAATGAAGGAGCACAATTTGTAGGATTTTTAGGAAAATATATATACTGTCAAAAATTTCTTTAGCATTTATAGAGATATTGATCAATGCAGTTAGTTTACATATAGTCTTCTAATTATCATGCAATTAATTTTTAATACATGATTTCTTTCAATGTATAAATAAAATAAATATTAAAGTTTCGCAAGATAAAGTCACTGCTATCTGCTGAAAATAATTGCTTAGTTTATTTCGGAAAAAAATCAAATGCTTTAAAGTCAATTCACATCCTTGTTTCGCATTCCCTAAATGAATAAATTAATCATTACTGAAAGATAAATTCATTGTAGTTTACATGTATATGTTCAAGGTCGTGTAAATTTATGTTATGATATATACCACTTGCAGCTGTTTAATTTTACTCGCACTTGTCACTGATCATTGCATTGAATAATCATGTTGGTTGAAAATAATTAAATCAAAGTTTCTTTAATAGCTCTTTTTTGTTGAATTATCATGCATTAAACCTTAATGTCAGTTAGGTAATAAAAAAAAAATGTTAATCATTTTAAAAAAAAAGTTTCTTCTAGAAAGCTTGGTGCCTTACAATTCATGTTTTGTTTGTTAGGTGAACGTTATATTTGTTAGGTGAAAGTTATCTTTATATTAAAATTCCACGTCGATTAAAAAATTGTAAATATACCCGTTTTGCAAGGATTTAATTCATGCGGTTTTAGCTAATTTATACGATAATTACTCTTCTAATCAATAATAAATGTTACAATAAGTAATGAGAGAGAGAGAGAGATTGACGGACGGAAGGACGGACGGACAGACAGACGGAAATTTGATATTAATCTCTATACATGTATGTGTTATCATATTGTGACGATTGAACAGCTTATCTCTTTGTTTCAGTGTCAACTAAAATGATCCGTGGTAAAAAAAAAAAAAAAATCAATAGAAGAAATATACATTTTGGTGTCAATTTTAAAAATTATAATTATAGGCCTTATAAGACAGAATATTTAACTTTTTGATTGGAGTTACGAAAATCATTCAGTGAAATGAAATTCGATTCATAGTAAAAAAGAAAACATTCAAAGTTTGTGAACGTTTTATGGATGAATACCTGCCAAGCCCTTTCTTATTTCATTCATTAGGTCCTACAATCCTGACATTTAATATCAGCCCCCGCCTCAAACTGGTTTGAATGGTAGGTGATTCCCCGTAACCCAGAGCATGACTAAAATGTACCCGATTAAGATCTACTGCTTCGTCGTTTTCATCATGCTAACTGATTATGCGTTATTTCACATTTCATTGAAATGTTTGCTTTTTCTTTTTTTCTACTTAAACAGTTATTTGTAAGTTAAAAAAAAATAGATAAGTTAGATAAGTTACTGCTATCTATCAAACATTGCCCAATCACTCTGGATTGCATTGTGTGATTCTTGAACATACAAGTGTGTATAGTTAAACTTATTTAAAGACGTTTAACAACATATCCCGAATTTTATTCAAATTTCATTTTGATTGACAAGCTTTAGAAATCTTTCACAGTCTTGGAAATGCAGTAAAAATAATCTGCAACATTAGGGTTTCCATAATCCTAACAATAGGTTCATGTCAAGGCTCGTGTCTTTGTTCATTTTTTTCTGTGATGTTGCTTAATACGAGTTACTAAAAACTGTCTTAAGTAACTATGTTCAGATTTAATAATTTTAAATAAAAAAAACAAACAACCCAAAAAATAACAACAACAACAAGAGGTTCATTCTATTTTTATCTCTTACACTGACTGACTTGGTAAGGTATGTTTTTGTTTTTTTTTTTTTTTTTTTTTTACAGGAAATTTAAATCAATAACAATCTGTAGATCGTTGTAATGCTATCTTACTTCATTAGACCAGGAAGTTCTCAGTCATTATATTTTTACTTCCTTTAGTGTATTAACAGTAGCAACCAATCTAACACGGAATATCGTATTATGAATGTAGTACCAAGTAAACTATATACTGTAAAATACGATATCGCTTCCCCGGAAGGCAACAAAAAAACCCGGACATTAGGCGCACCTTAAATTGTTACATGTGTAAAAATGTCATCTAGAAGAATTTTATCGTGTGTTAATGATATTGAATTTCAACACTTTTGTTAGCTTTGAAATGAATAATTTATTGTAAGAAAAGCGATAATAATTTTAACATGAGTAAACTTTTCCCTAATACATATTGTATTTTATTATTATTATTTACAAGTATAACCAATATCAAGTCAGATTCTAAAAGCAGGATATAAATTAAGGCTATTTAAGTAAATTTTGTCTTCTTATCTAACAACCGTTTCTTTAATACAATAAGTAATATCCTCATCATATTTTACTTTAATAGTGTATACTCTAAAAGATTTTAAAGAAAAATTACACTAAAAAGGTTGTTTTTTATATTTAAATGAAAAAAAAAAAAATGCATAATGAATTACAAAATCTATTGTAACTGTGGGATTACAAAAATGTTTCAGTTAGATGACAGCGATTCCATTTATTTATTTATTCAGTCATTTATTTATTTATTTACACATGGATTTATTTATTTCTTCTCTCAATTATTCACTTATTTTTATTTCATATATATCACTGCTTTTGTTTTCCTTTTGATACTCTCATAAATTGATGATAACTCTGTATGAAACTTTTTTATTCTATTTATCTATCTATCTTAGATAATGATTGGGGGATGACATCGCTGATACACAATTTATATAGATTATATGAATGTTAATCAAAAGAGAGTCTGTTTATACAATTGATTTCTATGTGTCCATGAAACATCTATTAAATGTTTCCGTTATTCAACCGAAGCATTAATATTGGACTTATTTCAGAAATTGTATTTGGTTTTCATGTATCTTTCGTTCACGTCTTTTTCTACAATAGAAACATATAAAGATATGCAAAAATGTTACTTACTTATAGCTTTGTGAGTCAATAAGGCCTAATTAAAACAATTAATATAAAGATAGTAACTTGTATATTCTTTTGTTTTCTTTTTTTTTTTTTAATTTTGTTTTGTGTTCACTTCTCATTTTTTCTTCTTTGTTTTGTTTTCTTAATTATTACATTAATTCATTAACTATTTACATTAAGTGTTTTATTCATACCATGAGTGTAACACAACGCTTGAGGCTTTTCTCAATGTCTCTCTTAAATTCGAACGAAGACGAAGGCCACACAACTCCGCCTTCCATTAAGCAATAGGGGAAATCCAGTTTTAAATATAGAGTACCAAGTATAAAAGACAAATGAATACCAATTGCATTATGCTTTTATGTTTGAACACAAGACATATAGTCGATTAAATGTAGGTTTAAGAGAAAAATTATATAATATTATCAAAATGCATTCCGCATACGATTATTTAACTGTATTCAGAAAAACAAATTTTATCTCACAAAAAGTTGAAAAAAGATTAAATGATGCATCGGAAGTAATGAGAATGGTGCAGTGTGGTGATATAGGACCAGCTTCACATATCAGGGTTCACAGACAGCGTGCTCTTCGTTTTCTGTGGTGGACATTTGATTACAGTTATGATCACCACTTCTTAGTGACCGATGTACAGGAAAGTCAATTGACGATCATTCACTATGCACCGAAAAGGATTTCTATGATAATTCTGTTAAAAGGAGTAGCCGAGATCATTGAGGAGACTCTGGTGCCTGAAGACAAGGAAGGTATCCTTGATTTTACTTCTGGAGTATTTCTAGTAACGTGTGATTGTTACCCGGAGACACACAAACAGAAATCCGAGGCTGTAAAACGAGCCAAAAGACGCCTAGGGGAGAGACAATACTCAGTGTTTCACAATAACTGTGACAGTTTTGTATCGTGGACACTAGTGGGAAATTCCTACTCTCACCAAGCAATGAATGCTAAGGGATTACTTTTTTGTATTGGAATATGTGCTCGGTGTTGCATTAGAATTTATAGGACGCTGGCATTAATTAAGGACGGTTTTAAAAATATTGTTCGTTTAAGGTAATAAAGATGTTTTTTTAATATAAATATACTGCATATGATATACGTTTTATTATACCAACTGAGTATGATGCATTCAATATGAAATCCATATGTGATTTTTGTTGTAATAAAATACCTTTTCCGACTAAAAGAGTATTCAGCTTTTGATGTTGGAAATCAATCTTTGATCAAATTTCTATAAATACTTGAAAAATACCTCTCTAACCGCTCCAAACATCATCTATAGAGCGGGAAAGGAATATTTGATATCACTTTTCATGAGGAAGTATATTCCTCACTGTTTTACATACATGTAATTATCATATAAACGTTGCAATAAAAACAAGTTCTTCTATCAAAAAGTAGCAATGTTCAGAACTTTTTTAAAATTAGATTTTGTTTGTGTTTATTTTTATTTACGCATTGTCCTTTTTATTTTTATTTCTTTGATTGTATGCTTTTCAGTTGTTTACTTTTAACGCTTTTACTTTCATGTGAACGAACAGAACATAAAATACCTATTAACTGTGAAATTTTAAAACTAAAAAGGTTTGTTATTATTCAAATAACAAAATAATACATGTATATCAGAGTTACATTGTACATGCACATGCGAATAGAAGTATTAAATAATCATTAATATTCCAGCTGTGAGGGGCTTTTTTGAGTGGATTTAGCTCATCGACTAAAACAGTAAATGATGTTACTAGATAATTAAGGCATATTTGATACATTGTTGATTGCTTTGTCTTTCCAATAAAAGTTGAATATATATTTTTGTGTGTTTCTATCAATGGCACAATCTATGATACAAAGCTTAGAAAATAATGCACATTATATTAGAATGGATGCAGATAAAAGCAGTGTAGGGAGAAATAAGAGGAAATCAGAAAAATTATATTTAATTAAAGGTTGTTTTTTTTTTTAAATTTATTCAAGAAAAGCAGAGTGATACATAATTACATGATGTATACGGAGTTAATGTCTCCCAAGTGATTCGAAACGCAAGAACACTCTCTTCGAACGAACAATTTCTAAAACGATGCAAGCTATTGACAAGTAAGTTGATGATACAAGGATATCAACAGTCTCGTTTAAAGTCAAATTTTGCAATTTCTATGTTCGATAAAATTACCCTACATGTATCAGCAAATACAATCTATTTTTAAGTCGAATGTTTTCTGACTTTTTTCGTTCAAATTGTTAAGCCATTATTTTCACATTAAAATTGTTTACGGATTTTTCCAATTTGATGATGCCAAAGAAAAAATCTCATAATAATAATTTTTCTTATATAAATCTTACGATATAAACTTTAATTTATAACTTCAACCTCCTTTGTCTATGTATAAATATATCAAATCACCTGCATATAGTCGTTTTGACTCCCCTGTTAATTCGATCTGTCATGGCATGGTCTTCGTACAAAACACTTTGAAACGAAGAAGGATATTGACAGATAAATCGACGATAAAAGGACTTATTACATTTTCAACAATGAAATGCTGTGATTTATTGATTGAACAAAAGTGATATCCTGTAACACTGTGAAAGGATACCAAAGTGATATTCTGTCACAGTGTGAAAGGAAATCAAAGTAATCTGGCCTCTCATAAGAAAGACATAGTAACTAAACCATATTGATGGAGACTAAAACTGACTATTTCTTCCCAAATATGTTGCTAAAATCCATGTTACCACGTTTTTAAGGAAGCGATTGCAAGGCGTCACGTGATCGACTCATGTGATGTTTAAAAAAAGAAGATTTACGGTAACCATTTCCGGAATAACAGCTGAATAAGGAGCGTGATTATGATTGCGCACATGACAAAAGATCTTCGTGGCAATATTTTTAAAACAGAGAATAAATATGTGATGTTGCAGAGTGTTGGTGAGCGTGACGCGGATCTACATCTATGAATAGATATTCATTTCCTAGAAGCTTCAGAATGCGTGATTTTCTCAGTGATTATAATGAATATAGGCCTATATGGATGGACAGATAAACGAATGCGATTTTCATATATTCGTGTATAGACCAGTAATTTGAGGTCGCATGCTGGACATGAACGTATTTTTAAAAATATTGCAGAGGATATTGTTTTCCTCTGTAAGATCTTCTCTAGCATTTTCAACTCTTACATCGACCATGTAAACATTGAATCGTCGGCACATTATTGCGTAAACATTTGTTGTGGTAAAATGTTTTATGCGTCGTATTTGGTAAAAACTTAAAACTTAAAACACTTCTTCTGACAGAAAAGAAAAGTTTCTTTTTGCAAGTTTTCACAAATCTAGCAAAAAAATACGCATGTAAGAATGACAGACGAAACTAAGAGAGGTTAATTCTGACAATCGAGGTACTACAGAGGTACCAGGTATACCAGAGAGAGAAAATTATTTTGAGCATATACATGTATAAAAAAAAACCCCAAACATTTCAACTCATCATGCTCACGGGAATATATTTGAAAAATGAATTAAATTTTTTAAAATTCACGAGGACATGAACAAAGACGCTTCACATCAGCATATTTCATGAACCGCGTGAGCATGAAGCGCAAATTTATAAATGTCATTCTACGATTATTTTTGAAACAAAACAGTTTGCACTATAGTTTTGACGTCAAGTGTGGCATTATGACGTCACAATGGAGATATGTAGGCTTACCTAGTTCATGAGAAAATGAATTGTTTTCTAACTTGCAATGAATCTGAAGGAAAAATATTTGCAAATGTAAATATTAAATAGCAAATCACTAAAATCTGTCAAATAAGATAATAGCTAGGATTTTTATATACGATATATATTGCAGGTACAAGTTCTCTGAATCTCTGAAATAACCTATTCATTCAATGTGTTCAAGTGACTGCCCCCCCCCCCCCCCCGCCTTTCCGATACCAAGTCACAGTGCAGAAAACTCGATGAGTGTTCAGAGCATGAACAATTTGGCTTTTAGACCACTGTGCACTGGTTTAGAATGTATATACTTATATTGATATAATAACGGAATGAATATTTTGGAGATGGGGAAATAAAAAAAAATATGCATATTGTTGTTTTTTGTGTACATGATACTTATATCATTCTGCTATCATTCTGCTCTACGTATAAAATGAGCAACCACCACAAGATTTTCAGGAAAAAATATTTATTAATCTATACGTATTTTCTATAGTTTTTTATTTTTTTTTATCAGATTATGCATATTAAAGGTTCAGCAACAAACCATCAGATTAAAATTCATGAACTTTTAATATTTTAGGAAGGGGGGGGGGTATTGAAATGCATGTAGCTTAAAAAAGAATGTGATGATCCCACTTCATATTTTAACCATAAGTCACTTATAATAATTGTTACAAAATATATTAATTTTAGGAAAATTCATTGGGCAATTTTTTGTCAAGACGTTGAAAACTGCTCTTGGGGTGAAAATATTACTGCAAATTTACAATGACTACTCCCCAAAGCAACTGTGGCATTAGTACACCTATCAATAGTTTCCGATACAATTTTTATTTTCGATGAATTTAAAGCATATTATTTAATATCTGGCGAAAATTATTTAATTTGTTTCAATTTTGATACCTGTATGGCATACTAAAAATTTCACTACATAAATATCAAAATATTGAAAAACGGTGGTTACCATGGCAACCATATCTTCCTTATAACCTTGATGACCATGGTTGAAATTTTCATATTATGATTCCATTAACGTAAGGCAAATTATATGTAAAAATGAGAAAAATTCATAGAGCGGATTTTTTTCATGTACCCTTGCAATCTCTTCCTTAATCTCACAATATTGCTTCTCTATGACGTCTAACCGCTCAACTATGACGTTACACTCTACGACAATGTGTAAAGAAAAGATAGAGGTAAAGGGAGATAAAAAAATATAGTAAACAGAAAATTCAATGTGCTGTAGGTGGATATGGAATTTATTTTACGAATAGGACAAGAATTCTTAAATTTTCACGAGTGCGAAGCACAAGTGAAAATAACAAAACATCCTGTCTCACGAGTCCATCCAGTCTCACTTGTCGAACTTTAAGACATTGAATATCCTCTTTATCATCAATCTCATTTGAAGTCAACATTTTGCAAATTCTATAATCGATACTATTATTTTGTTTGCAAATAGAATCTGACGTTTTTCATAGGAATTTTTTGCCATAATTTCCGATACTGGATTGACTATGGATATCTCCATTTACCCAGTCATGACAAAGATCTCACAATGGGTATGACCTGTCAACAGGGAGTGCTTACTCCTTCATGGCACCTCATCCCGACTTTTATACTTTTAGGGGTCTGTGTTTACTCTGCTTACAAATAGTTTATTGTTTCAATTGACTTTTGAGCTTTATTGCTGTTCGTTATCATTATATTTCTATCAACATTTTCTGAGTTGTACTCAGTACTTTGAATAAGCAATATACTGTGCTTGAAATGCTTACTTAAACTGACCAAACTAGAAGATGTCCTGAAGTTTTCAAATAAATTATTCTAAGAATGACTAGTTGCAGTGTTGATTGCTGGAACATCTAGGTCTTTCATCAGATGAAGCGCAGCGAACAAAATGTGACAGAACTCGTCATTGTTCACGATAATTACAAAATGTCACCCCTTGCGCGCTTTGCTTTTTAACTTCAGTCAAATCTCGTTATCTCGAACTCATGATACCGAGAAAAATATTTGAGATATCATAGGATTCGAGATATCCAGGGTAACATACTTAAGGAATAAGGGGCTGGGACTTCTGAATCACTTCGACATGTCCATAGTATTCGGGAAATCAGTGTTCGAGATACCGAAGTTCAACTGTATTTTCATTAGATACAGAACAGGAAGCACGTTGGCCAAAAATGTTTAATTTTTTATATCTTCCTTGATAAATTCAATGAAAAAGCTCCATTTTTAGACTACTTCCGGTACGCATCCAAACGTAACCCCCGTAAAAACTTCTGTGTCAAACAGGTAACCTATCATCAAACGTCTATTTACAAACAAAGTAAAATTATAGAAAATTGTGATCTTATGAATTGAATACAAAATATCATACATAAAATACATTATACCTAAAACATTTAATGCATTAAATAAATGATACATTAATATTAAGACGATCTATCATCCTTGAAAAAGAAATCCCACCCCATCTTGACTGAACATCGAACTATTTCAAAGAAAATGCATGGACAAATTTAAAATGACAAAAAGAATACATTTTTGTAATTTGTAATCTGAACACGCCTAGTGTTAAAAAAAAGCTAGTTTTGCTTGTTGATATGCCCGAAGTTTCTGATTAAATTGATCCCTGCAACTGTCATTTAGGTGTGAACTTACACTGTTTTTAGTAATTTACACCTTAATCTAATTTCGTCGCATATCTCTAAATACTTCTTCGTTATTGACAGAAGCAGATATGTTGGAGAGTTTAATCATCATATTTGTTATTTAAAATTGTTAGGACCTTAGATCACTAATTTTAAAAGGTCCTAAATTTAGGGAACCCAGATCCTTCAACTGGCGTAAGAATTTCATAAATATTATGGATTCTGTAGAGGACTACGCCAGGCGATGGGCCAGACGTGAAAAAGAAGACCTTGACACTTTGTCAGAATGGATTAAATGTATCAGATGTATGTTAAAATCGCGCATTAAAAGATTGAGAGGCAATATGAAAACCATCTATCCTTCTGTATTCAATAATCCAGAAGTGAAAAAAGAATTAGATAGATTACATGATCAGTACGTACTGGTCCCTGCTGACAAAGCAGGCAACAACATTGTCTTTGTTTGTCAGGCTCATTATATTAAATGTATTTTAGAGGAACTTGGATTTAATTCTACAAGAGGTAATCCAACTTACACTCACAGTTCCCTTTCTAAGGAAGAAATTCTTCAAAATCATATGTCAGTTTTGAATATTTTCAATATTCCAAACAACCAAAATGAATTCGAATTACCATATTTATATTGGATTCCGAAACTTCATAAAAATCCTTACAAACATAGATACATAGCGGGTTCCAGTAAATGTTCAACCAAGCCTCTTTCTTTACTCCTCACTAAGATATTAACAGTGGTGAAGGAGAAACTTCAAGAGTACTGTGCAACAATATATTCGAGAAGTGGTGTAAATCAGATGTGGATACTTAAAAATTCCAAGGAACTTTTGGAAAATTTCAAATCACAAGATTTTACCAAAATCAACAGCTTAAAAACTTACGACTTTTCAACTTTATACCCAACCATTCCCCACGATGAATTAAAGTCCAGGCTTTTTGATATCATTGACAGCTGCTTTTTCAATAAAAATGGAACTCATAAATATACTTACCTTGTCATTGGTCATTTGCAGAATTATTTTGCTAAAAAACATTCTGATTGTACACACAAGTACTCTGACGTTGACATTAAAAAGATGCTTGAGTTTCTGATTGACAATATCTATGTGGTTTTTGGAGACCAGGTCTTCCAACAATCTATTGGAATTCCTATGGGTACTAATTACGCCCCGTTATTAGCAGACCTTTTTTTGTATTCATATGAAGCAGAATTTGTCCAAAATCTTGTACGTGAAAAGAAGAAAACACTTGCTGTGGCGTTCAACTCGACATTTAGATATATCGACGACGTTTTGTCAATTAACAATGGCTATTTTCATTCTTATGTCGATACGATATATCCTGGTGAACTTGAGATAAAAGATACCACAGAGTCTGACACATCTGTTTCATATTTGGATATTTTACTTGAAAAAGACGTTAATGGTAATCTAACAACCAAGCTTTATGATAAACGAGATGACTTTAACTTTTCAATCGTCAACTTCCCTTACTTATGCAGCAATATGCCTTCATCACCTGCATACGGGGTATATATCTCTCAGTTGATTCGATACGCAAGAGCATGCTCTACGTATGTACAATTTCTAAGACGAGGTATATTATTGACAAATAAGTTGATGAAACAAGAATATCAGTCTCGTTTAAAGTCATCATTTCGTAAGTTCTATGGTCGATACAATGACCTTGTCAGCAAATACAATTTATCATTGAGTCAAATGCTGACTGACGTTTTTCATACTGGTTGTTAGGCCATTATTTACACACTGAATTGTCGACGGATTTTTCTGTTATTTCCCGATCATGACAAGGAGCACACGGCGGGTGTGACCGGTCGGCAGGGGATGCTCACTCCTCCATGGCACCTGATCTCACCTCTGATGTTTGGAGGTCCGTGTTTGCTCTGCTCCTATTTTGTATTGTATAATGGACTTTTGAGCTTGAATACTGTTCGTTATCTCCATATATTTCATTGGTAAATATCAACTGAATCACAATTTTTACACAACCTTAATATATTACACGTGATATGCATATACACCACACAATCATAATGAATAAAAATCTTAAGACTTAAAATGATCTCGAAATTGAGATAATCTTTAGATTTTCTTAAATTTCATTGTTTATTGAATCACAGTTATAGTCATGTTAAAGGATGGATTGTAAGTCTCTTATTGCATCAGAATTACGGAGAATTTCAATAACTTTGATCTGCAGTTACTGGGGGATTGTTGATTTTCTTTTAATAGAATTTTTTCACCTTGGGCCACGTACACAAGTTTTTAAGTTTAAAAATATGTGCGTAGTCTAACAAAAAGTATAAATAAGAGAAGCATATTCTCTAAATAAGCAGTTCTTTGATACCTTTAAGTTGGGGGATAAACACTAGAATATTGATATAGAAATTTTAGATAACCTACAGGACAAGCATTTGGAAAAAGAGTTTTTTCTTACTTTTCATGACAATAATCATCTACAGATCTACAACTCAATGTAGGTGTATTATCAGAACAAAGTTTGTTATACATGTATCTTTTGCTGGCTTTCATACCAACGAATGCAAATAAAATTTAGCTGATCCCGCCCAAAGTGTGACGTACTGTATTTCCAAAGATTTGTATTGCATCACATTATGTCACCGGATAACATTTTCCAGAATTTTCAAGAATGCTATTGTTAACAAAATTAAATAAATTCCATGCCCATGTTTATTGTTAATACAGAGATAGCAAATGATGATCAGACTCATAAATCCAGTAAAGAAAACCTGTCACAAACAAGGCAAAATCATGGACCATTAGAAACACAGGGGATGGGATCAGCAGCCTAGGAGGAGTAATTATCCCCTGTCGATCGGTCACACCCGCCGTGAGCTCACTGCTAATATCATTGGTAGTCAAAATGGTATAGATACAACGGCCTTACAATGTGTAAGACACATGTCGGTCAAAAATACAACTACATGTGTAAATGATAGATTGTATCTTCAAACAAGGTTAAAATAAAGACCATAGAATTTGAAAACCCTATAACATAAACTTATTTATCAGCAACCTCTCTTTGTTTAAAATTTATCGTACTAAAAATAATTTTGAGTATCGAATCAGTTGGGGAACATGAATCATTTACATTCGTTCAATAGGGAAAGACACATGCTTGATCTTCGTCCAGGAAGAGTTTTTCTTCAGTTTGAATTGGACATTTTGCTACAGGATATGAATTGAAAGATTGAATACCTTAAACCTTTTTTCCATCATGGTTTGATGATGAATTGAAAATAGCATCCTCTTTCTCTTCCTTGTGCTTGACCACGAATCACCGTGTCACCTTCGCAGTAGGCATGCCAGTTTACCTGTGAATCGCCACCCCTCTATTATTATTGTTATTAAGGGTGAGATCTTGAAACTATTTCAACATGTCATTAAAATGAAAAAAATAAATGTGATTAGACAGCTTTTTCTCACAAGATCCATTATGACGTCGTGTTAATTCCAACTAACTTATCCCTGTACTTACAACTGCTTAAATATGTAGAAAATGAAGCATTTTCACGGCATTCAATTTTAAAGTCATATGAAAAGTAATCTTGATACCTATTTTCAATCTGATTTTATTTTTTAAAGAAAGTCAGGAATATACAATCTACTGTTTTCTGAGAAACTGTACCCAGATTAGATACATTTAACTTATGTGATAAGGAAAACAAGTCCCATTGTTATAGCTGATTATTTTCATTTTTCATTGAAAATAACAGATTAAAACATCTTATTTTATTTGTGTTTACCGACTATTTTGACCCTGACACACCTTTTTGAACCAATATATGATATACAAAGCATATCTCTTTAAATGTTTCTATTTATATGTACACATAAACACCTGTAGAGTTATAATCAGGCTTCATTGTTACATATTCATGAATGATTTCTATACATTCCATATAAAAATTGACTAATGTTTTCAAAATATCACCGTATCATGATGTTGATATAGTTAAAAATGACGACCATAAATCAATAAATTTGAAAGGTCCTAAGTACAGGGAGTCCAAATCTTTAAATTGGCGACAGAAATTCATTTCTTTTATAAATTATGTTGCTACATGCTGGGCTATATGATTATGAAAGGAAAGACCTGAACACTTTGTCAGAATTAAGTGTTTAACAATATATTAAGGAGTCGTGTTAAAAAGTTGAAAGGCACTCTTCTTCTGTTTTTACTAAATTGGAGGTGATTAAAGAATAAGAAAGACTACATGATTCATATATTATGGTTTGTTACGGTACATGTTGTCGCCGGCGATAATATGTATCTACCCTATCTGCACACATTGTCGTCCATGGGTACATGTCGCATGACAATACATGCCTATGCTCCCATATATAAACATGGTTAATAATTGCTTTGCTATTCCTGAGAGGAAGACTTTTTTAAAAAGAATTTTCTTTTATGTTCTTATGTAAAATTTGATTGCCAATTGTGGCCCTACCCTAGCCCCGGGGTCATGATTTGAAGAAACTTGAATCTACACTACCTGATGATGCTTCCGTATAAACATGAGTAATCATAGGCTAAAATTGCTGATCTTGAGAAGATTTTCAAAGATTTTCTGTATATGTAAAATTTTGATAGCCCATTGTGGCCCAACCCTATCCGTTGGGGTCATGATTTGAACAACTTTTAATGTACATTTTGTAATAAAGCTTTGAAATAAGTCTCAACTTTTCTGAACCATTATTTTTTTTTAGAGAATAAGATATTGAAAGTTTTCCCTATATCTTCCTATGTAAAACATAGGAAGACCCCGGGGGTCAAAATTAAATCCATATTACACTCTATAATGAATTTTGCACATAAGTTTCAATTTTTTTTTTGGGGGGGGGGGGGCACAGTTCTTGAGATTTTAAAAAGATGTCAATAAATTTTAACAAATTCTTTTATTAATTAGTTCCTTTTGAAGGAGGGCTTGACCCTTCATCTAAACTAATATAAATTTCTTTTATCCACGGATGCTTTGTGGCTAGTTAGATTAAAATTGAACCAGTAGTTCTTGAGAGGAAGCTAAAAAATGTGAAAAGTTTACAAACGCTCAAAATGTCAATTCCAACCCCAATTATATAAACACATGTATAAAAATCGGGAGCAGAGCAAACTACCTCTAAAAACATCTGATATGGGATCAGGTGCTAAGGAGGAGGAGTCATCCCCTGTCGACCGATCATACCCGCCGTGTGCTCCTTCATGATCAGGTAAACGGAAAAATCCGTAGAAATTTCAGTGTTTAAATAATGACCTAACAATTGATAATGACCTTATGATAAATTGTATTTGCTGACAAGGTGATTGTATCGACCATAGAACTTGCGAAATGATGACGTTAAACGAGACTGTTGACATCCTTGTTTCATCTACTTGTTTGTTTATAGCTTGCCTCGTTTAAAAAAATGATCCTATGTAGAGCATGCTCTTGCATAACGAATCAACTGGGAGAAATAAACCCCATATGCAGGTGATAAGGGTATATTGTTACATAAGCAAGGGAAGTTGAAGATAGAAAAGTTGAAGTTACCATGTATATTTTAAAGTTTTGTTGTTTGGTAACCATAAAAGTCTTTTGCTAGTAAAATATCCAAATATGAGGCAGATGTGACAGACTCTGTGGTGTGTTTTATTTCAAGTTCACTGGGGTATATCGAATCGACGTATGAATGAAAATAACTACTGTAAATTGATAAAACGTCGTCGACATATCTAAATGTTGAGTTGAAGGCAACAGCAAGGGATATTTTCTTCTCATATAGAAGTTTTTTAAAGAAATATCGCATCTCTGTTAATGCTGCATTTAAGTGGGTGGGACCTAATTTATACGGGAAATGTTTACTGTGACATTACACAAAAGTAGCAATTCCTCACAATAACAGAAAATGAAATAATTTGCTATTTTAAACTGCAAAAGAGTAATAAACTACATCAAAATTTGATCGCAATATAATGCACCTGTCAACATGACGTCATCATTGTAAAATTTGACTCATTTTATGTGCAGTGAGAGGCGGATCGAGTATTTTTTTTCACAGTAAAAAATGCATATTATTCTTAAACGGAATATTATTTGCAAGTATTAGCTAGACCATGAATACAAATCTTAAACTTTGCTTAGTATCATTATTTAAAAACTAATGAGAGAATATATTGAATTAATTCTACCGTGCTTTTGTGTACAAGGTTTGCATGTTTCACGCCGAGGTGCCTCATTAAATCGCCTTTTCGCAAGGACATACACTTAATAGATCTTAATCAGTTTTTAATATAATAACGGAGAGCTTCCTTAACTTGAAAAGTACTGCTGCTTTCCTGAATTCGAGAGCAATACTTAATAAATACATAAAATACTTGGTAAAGGTCATACATATTCCGACAAGAGCCAAATAACTTGAAATTTAAACAAATAAAACAAATTATATGTAAAGCAGCAGCATTTTAAAGAAACTACAAGATATGTAGAAACAATTTTAATTTTCAATTTTAACTAGGGTATGTCCTTGCCATATTGAAATTTGTTTATGACCTACATACAGTATACATTACATGCAATTATAACGTGACTGTCAAATAACGTGACCAAACAAAATTCAATTCAGAACGGTGTATACAATGTTTTTGTTTAATTGATATTAAAATCATTTAATAATATAGCAGCTTTACAAAAATAAATTCAATTTAAAAAGTTACGCATTTATGCACGTTTACATTCCGTTGACTTCTTCGTAGTACGCCTTAAAAGTGCTGTGATGGAGATAACGAACAGTATTCAAGCTCAAAGTGCATTTAAACAATAAAAATCGGGAGCAGAGCAAACACAGACCTCCAAAAACATCAGAGGTAGGATCAGGCGCCATGTTGGAGTGAGCATCCCCTGTCGACCGGTCACAGCCGCCGTGTGTTCCTTGTCATGATCAGAAAATAACGGAAATATCCTTAGACAATTCAATATGTAAATAATGACCTAAAAATTAGTATGAAAAACGTCAGTCAGCAATTCTCTTAATGATAGGTTGTATTTGCTGATAAGATTATTGTATCGACCATAGAACTTGCGAAATGATGACTTCAAACGAGACTGTTTCTCTAAAATACGATTATGAGATTCAGAATTCTGTCTCGTGCATCTGTGCATTCATGTAGCATGCTCTTGCGCATCGAATCAACTGGGAGATATAAACCCCATATGCAGGTGATAAGAGTATATTGCTACATAAGTAAGGGTGATCTAATGAATGTTTTACTTACTCTAGTGTTGCATTAAGTAAAGCAACCCTGATTTTTGTTTGGCATTCAAATAAATGTTCATTTACAACAACCAAAAGCTTTATGTTTTATTTGACAGGCGGAGCCGTCTATGAAATTGATCAACCCGATATATTTCTGTAGAGTCAGTAACAAATCTTAAAAGTGACTTATTTTCTCGAGCATCATAGTGTGAGAAACATAAACACAAGACAGGCCCGTAACAACGCCAATTTATCCAAAATAAAACGGGGAGAGGCAAAAATAATTGACAAACAAGAAACATCAGAATCACGAAAATTGATAGGATCTTCCTCTAAAATTTTAGAAACTCTTAAATATAATAACATGACACTGTCAACCTTCCATCCTACAGCAAGAAAAAATGTTGCATGGCAATAAATGATACTGAATCTACAGCACAAGAAAATACTTTGAACAGTGGAAGCCCCCCCCCCCCTTCCGAGTACCATAGGACTGCAAGAAGATATGATCAAGATTAAGGAATACAACATACAGTCAAACCTCATTATTTCGAGCTCGAAGAGTCCCAGAAAATACTTCGAGATAAACAAGGATTCGAGATATCCAGGGTAAAATACTTAAGAAATAAGCAGTTGGACTTAACAATCACTTCGACATATCCATGGTATTCGAGATATCCGTGTTCGAGATACCAATGAAATCTGGTATCACATCAGAGGTGGGATCGGGTGCCACGAATGAGTGAGCATGCTCTGCCGACTGGTCACACCCGCCGTGTGCTCCTTTTCATGATTGGGAATAATGGAAAAATCCGTCGACAATTTAGTATCTAAATAATGACCTTACAATTAGTATGAAAAACGTCAGTCAGCATGTGACCCAATGATAGATTGTTTTTCCTGACAAGGTCATTGTATCGACCATAGAACTTTACACGAGACTATTGATATTCTTGTTTTAACAACTTGTTTGCTAATAACTAACCTCTTTTTAGAAATTGGTCATACGTAGAGCATGCTCCTGCATATCGAATATAAACCCCGTATGCAGGTGATAATCGTATATTTCTGCATAAGTAAGGGAAGTTGACGATTGAAAATAAAACTTAGTTGTTAGGGTATCATTAATTCTAATATTTATTTGAGTTCAAATGCAGATCCCTTTTCAGAGTCAAAGATGGAGATAATGAACTGTAATCAAGCTCGAAAGTCAATAGAAAAAAGAGTTATCATTTCGGTAGTATGAGCGAATGTCATTGTATTGATAAGGATGTGGATTTAATCAGTATTTGCTTTTAATCATTATTTGCATAGGAATGGAAAAAAAACTGTTTGGCTTCCTTGTTCTTGGGTATAAAAAACCACATATGTACCCATCTCACCAGGTAAGGCATTGCAACTGTGGATTGCCAATCTTGTATTGTTTCATGAATAAAGACTACATTTTTTATCTAGTATTAATGATAAAAGAGAAGTAGAATTCAGTGGAAATATGAAGATAATGAACAGTGATCGAGCTCAAAAGGCCATTGGAACAATACAAATTTGGAGCATAACAAACACTGACCTCTTGATACATCAAAGGTGGGATCAGGTGCCATGGAGGATTGGTTCCTTGTCGACCGACCACACCTTTCGTGTGCCCCTCGTCATGATCGGGCATACGGAAAATCCGTAACCATTTTAGAGCGAGAACCATGTCTTAACAATTTGTATGAAAAACGTTGTTTTGGACACTGAGGTCATTATATCGACTGTAAAATTTGCGAAATGTTTTCACATTTTGTTTTCGAGGTACCTATAAGGTTTCTGATAAAATTTAAATATATATGTGTCATTAACGAAACAAACAAAATTTTGGACGGTCAATTAGAGTTATACTACATTTAGTAAATATTTAACATATAAAAATCATGTATATCAATATGTTTTAGCATTCTATTTCTTAGTCTTTGATAAACTGATTGATCTTTTGCTAAAATATTGGAATATTTTAATGTAAATAAATAGCAAAAGAAAAGAAAATATCAATTTTTCAAACAATGAAAAGGATTGGCAAACTAAGTGTTTATAGGAAACTTAGTAACATTCCTTGTGGAAATTAAATATTTATGAAACATAAAGTTAATGAGCAGTATTCTTGCTCAAAAGTTAATTAAACACAAATTTTGAGCAGGACAAACACGGATACGTCTGAAAACATCAGCGGTGGGATCAGATCGTATGGATGAGTAAGCATCATCTGCCCACCGATATAACCGACTGCTACATGTAATAGTAGAGGTGTTATGTATCTTCATATTTTGAGGTAAATATTTTAATGTCTGTTAATCGTATCTAAAACTACAAACATATATTCATCTGGAATTAAAAAAAATGATTGTATACACTCATATTTTAGAGGTAAGTTATTGACAAACAAATTGATGAAAACAAGAATATGAACAGTTTCGTTTTAAGTCATTATTCGTAAGTTCTATGGTCGATACAATGACCTTGTCAGCAAGTACAACCTATCATTGGGTCAAATGCTGACTGACGTTTTTCATACTAATTGTTACGTCATTATTTACAAACTGCATTGTCTACCGATTTTTTCGTGTTTTTTTTTTTTTTCGATCATGACACGGAGCACACGGCGGGTGTGACCGGTCGGCAGGGGATGCTCACTCCTCCATGGCACCCAATCCAACCTCTAAATTTTGAAGTCCGTGTTTGCTGTGCTCCAAAAATGTATCGTTTCATTGGACTTTCGAGATTGAATACTTTTCGTATCTTCATATTTCATCCAAAGAAAAAGAATTTATATTTCAAAGAACGCAATAGAAAAAAAATTATGTTTTACGAACAAAATATTGAATTACTATTATGTTATTAGTATTCTAAGTCAGTCCTTTACAGGACATCACCTGTTAGTCAGTGAAGTTTACCCTGCGGTTCATACATGTACTTACTTGTCGTTATTTATGACAAGGAGAAAACGGCGGGTATAAAGGGTCGTCAGGGGATACTCACTCCTCCATGGCACCTGATCCCACTTCTGATGTTTTAGAGGTCCGTGTTTGCTTTGCTTCTGATTTGTATTATTTGAATGAACTTTTGAGCTTAAATACTGTTTGTTATCTTCATAATTTTCATGTAAGGAATTTCTACACACAATACAACACAGTGTTGCATTTAGCAAGGCAGTTAGATCAATGTCATTATCCTCGACCTACTGTTAGGAAGAAGGAAATACCATTTTTAAATTTAGATTAGGAACTAATTCACATTTTCATCTTTTATTATTTCCTCATAAATGTGGCTTACTTGTGTAATTTTTTTTTTTAATATAAATCATAATTGTTATACTGTAAACATTTTTTGTCTTAATTTACAAAATGCAGGTTGTGGCAAAGTAAGTTTAAAAATGTTGAAAGAAGTATTATATTGAAGTATTTAAGGAGTGGAAACATATACATATATGTCATAGAATGCACTGGATTTTTTTAATCCATGCTAACAAAGTTTTACATTTTTGAACTTACCTCCTTGATGAAACATATGAGTTCAAATAAAATTGTTGAACAGATACAAAGAAAGTCTACATTGTAAAGCAGAACTAAAGAGGTGTTTTATTTGATTTTACATGAATTGCTGTTTTTATGCATTTTTTCCCTACATACGAAGACGTCCTTAATATCTGTCGAAATCATAAACATATCTTTTGTAATAAAAGTGATGAATTTAAAGTAGAGCAGGAAATGTTTTACATTCATTAGGGAAAAAATTCAGATTTTACTTTTTTAATCTTTTGGAAAATATATATTTAAAGATTCAACAATAAAATTCACAAAAAAACTTAGTGAAAAAATTTCACAATAGATCTTTTCAAAAGAAAAAAATCTCATGTCTGATCTCCCCTCAGAAAGCCCTTTTGCAAAGTTTAAATTGATGTATTGATACAATATATGGATTTACGCAGCTTGGAAAATAGATACGTTTGCACTTCCTTGTCCTTTGACACTGCCAATCATGTAGCCTTTCTCAATGGGTACAACATCTCACCTAGTATTACATTAAAACGATTCAAAATTGTATTACAGATTCGAGGGAAGTTTTCCTGATAAAAAAGCTTCACATTTGATTTACTTGTGTGTAGCGACAAACTTAAAGATAATAGTTAAATAATATGCACTTAAAAAAAACAAACGATATTTCTGATACAATCTAATGGAATATTGCATGTCTTTATTTATCAACATGAAAACAAAAATAAAACAAATAGTTAATGTTTCATTCCCCGAACAAAGTATTTTTTGCTGAAAACGAATAACTTGGTACACACCCAGCCCAAGCTTCATTGTTGGGTGACTTTGGCATTATACACAATTTTTTTTTTTTCATTATCAATGATATGATATATAATCATGGAGACAGTGACAGGCTCAATGAAATGTTAATGAATTTGGAGATAAAGAACAATAAACTAGCTCAACAATAAAAATCCTGAGCAGAGCAAACATCGACCTCACAAAACATCAGAGGTGGGATCAGGTGCCATGGAGGAGTAAGCATCCACTGTTGACCGGTCACACCCTGTGCTCCTTGTCACGATCGAGCAAACGGAAAAATCCGACAATTCAGAGTGTTTAAATAATGGCCTAACAATTAGTATGAAAAAAGTCTGTCAGTATTCGTCTTTTGATTAATGAATCCTCTCTCTCTCTCTCTCTCTCTCTCTCTCTCTCTCTCTCTCTCTCTGACATAAATCTACATTTGCCAAAATTAAAAGAGAAATTTAACAAAGTTTAATTGATTAACTATTTACTATTTTACAATATGTCTTCACACTTCAGTGATACTTCAGCCTGAACCCCAAAGTACAAAAAAAAAATTACTTTCCATCTTTTTGTGATCAATCTACATTTAATTCAAAAGCGATAGGAAGTCAATTTTTATGATTTGGTACAAATTTCAAACACACAGAAACAGTAGTATGCTCAAGTAGTATGCTAACTTTCCTGTTATTGTTATAAGCCTAGACAACAACATTTAAAGATAATTGATTGTTTTGTCGCGTTTACTGTGGAATTCAACATCCAAAAATTACACAACACTAAGGTTTTAAAAAAAAACTTCTTAGTTCCTGTTTTAAGTGCAGGATAAAAGACTTGACAGGCTCTATACATAGATATTTTGAATGTCCAGATATATGAAACTAATTATATTTGATAACTACTTATTGTAGACAGTGTCTGACTTGTTGCAGAAGGCTATTATACCCTTGGAGAGTTTAAAAACACATCTGGGCCTGTACAACATTTCACCAGTCAGGATTAAATCATTAATATTTTGATTTAAATAATACATTAGAGTTGTGTTGAAAAAGATTGACAAAGAATTGAATTTCTCGTGTAAAACATTTACAATGTTTCTAAATTTTCTTTTGCCATTCAATACAATACCTCGCTCCGCATAGAATAAATGCATTTAGGAAAGTTTTTTTTTAAATTGGTATGCATGTAAAACACTGCATTACTAAAGAGCAGAAAGGAGAGTAGCGAAAAATAATTATCGCAAGTATAAACTATAAATTATTACCCTATCCTTTATTGCTTTAAGTGATATTGTACGTAGTTTTCAGTATCCTTTTTTATCTTAAAGATGATTATTCATAATTAATAAATATATATTTCCTATGAATAAATTCTATTGATATATAAGAAATTTAATTGTTCTATGCAAAATAAATGTTGTGGTTGATCAGCGACTGTTACATGCTACTGGTCATAAAGGACACATCAGAACAACGAAAAAGCTAACTTGGTTCATACATATTAAATAATATGTTTTGTTTTACTTTCATTCCTCACAAATAAAAATTTAAGGATTACAGGAATCAGGTCTTAAAGTGTTTATAGAGTTCAGTCTACAACCTTATAGAAAAAATTGAGGAAAACGGTAATTAGAAGCTTACATGGTACTTGACGCAAGATTTGCTCAGGGATTCGACATTCTAAATCAAGGTCATTTAGTAAAAAAAACAAAGTGCCTTATAGACCTTAATAGTTTAGTAAGACAGCTTTATTTGAAATATCCTCCTCTAGACCAATTTAAATTGTCTCTTGGCACTTCTTCGATAAATACTTCAACTTATGTAAATGATCTTGTTTATATTTTTTAATTACCAGGATACAAATATTACAATGTCACAACTAAAACATTGAATCATGCTTCACCAATGTACTTTTAAAAAAACGCGCACACAAATCCTTCAGATAGGAACTATTCGGATCCTTATTACAAACCATTGTTAAACCAAATGCTAGACAGGTTCATTGGAGATAAGATTTAAAGTGACATAATTTTATAATGAATGGGTGAAAATGTGAATTGTACATTATGTGAAAAGAATTGATTGACGTTGAATATTTAAGTACATTACAGGTTATAGAAAACATAAAGGAAAAAACTTAGTAACACTCGCCTTAAAAGAATGTTGTGTATTAATAGTAACGATTTAAAAAGAATGTACTGTATTCGAATTTGATTTCTACGTCAATCGGAAGATAAATCAGTCTTGAAGCAATTAAAGGCATATCAATTAAATTGCTTTACAACTCTTTAAGTCAAGAAAACCATCACAATAAAAAGCAAGTTTCAACTCTCTATGTCAATTATCATAAGAAGCTTCACTGACATTTTGAACACTTTTGTTAAAAGAAAAGATGCAGTGTTATGAATGAAAGAAAACACCAAGAAAGATGATTATATTCAATTATATAAAATAAAGTACACACAATGCATGTGGTTGAAGGCGTTTCAGATTATTTTCTGTGATCATTTAAACCAAAATCTTTTCAACAATATCTGAAAGTGTCATTGGTCCTTGTCCAATATTGATTTTGATATTATCAGTACTGAATGTTTTTCACCAATAAAAAAAAATGGTATTCTGTTTTTGTTCTGAGAGTATGTTACGCTCCCTAAAATCAAAATGTACTTTGTCGGTTTACTAATCTTAACTTGATGTTTTAACATATGGAGAATCCAAAATTTTCTCAAGATAAAACAGATTATATCCAAAGAAAAAGATTATATTTTAAAGAACGCGATAGAAAAAAAAATTATAATGTCTTACGAACAAAATATTGATTTACTATTGTGTTAATAGTATTCTAAGTCAGTCCTTAACCGAACATCACCTGTTAGTCAGTGAAGTTTACCTTGCGGTTCATACCTTCTTGTCGTTATTTACATTTTCAGGTAACAGAGAATTCCTTTGTAATTATTTATTTTCTGATAAACTATTTTATGTGTATATGAACTCTACTTGAAAGATCTGACGTAGCTTTTATTTGTCAACATTTAATATAATTAGCTTTAATTTTTTGCATTTTGTGAAATGAATACAACATCGGAGGAAAATCTTGTCTTCCTAAATGTTAACATCCTCGACATTAAATGAAATTATTGCTTATTGATGCATAAATTGAAATCATTGGGGCTTTTTTCTATAATTTCTTAAAGTTACAAGAGGCGGACTGCGCTTTTCCGTGAATCTTACAAGAGTGTAAAGTTTCACTACTTTCATTCCTGTGAATGTTTTAGATGAGTGCCCTGTATTACACTCTTTCTTTCTGAATCCTCTGCTCTTTTTTAACGTAAACACAACTGACGTGGCAGTCTTTATGGAATAGACTTCCGTGACAAATGTACAGGGTACTTTAAGACGAAGAAATAAAAGCATAGAAATGTTTGATTACCTATCGTATGATAGACCCGAACACAATTATTTCGTCGCAGTTGTAATTCATTAGTGTGATTAATCATTACAGACCCAATACTTAGCCACTTTTTAAAATTCATTTTAAATGTTGCGAAAATAGGTACATTTCTCTTCTATAAAAAATTCTTCACTACATGCCGTTTTGTAACTATAAAATAAATTCTATACCACGAATATGTTTCATCAACATACACAGAGGATAATTTTTGGTTCAAATCATTAAAGCGATCCTAAAAAAATACATATTGTGTATTTCAAGTATCATATCTGTAAGTTAAAATGCCTATTCATTATTTTTAACATTGATACCGACCTTATCAACGATTTAAGAATAAAGAATAAAACAAATCTTCAGCACATCTGAAATGTATATTATGTTTTTAAAAAAGTGATAAACATATCGCCTTAATGTAAGAGGAAATTATCTTTAACTAGCTAAGTATTATTTATAAAAAATAAAGCCTAGTCCTATTTTTATAGCATTTGCATATTTGCTAAATTGTCCATGAAGAATGCGTTAAATTTAAAAATTACCAGTTATACTGACACGTGTATTTTAGAGATTTATGATTTATAGATGTTTTCCATTTTTTTTTAAAACAATATTGTTTGTGCAAATATTTAGAATTGCATAGATTCTCTGCATTAAATCAACTTTATGTGCAGTAATCACGAAAAATTAAACTGCTATCATGGACTACGTCAAATTCAATTTAACACGATTAGAAAGGATCGGAGCAGTAAGGAGTGGATTTTGGAAATTTTATAAAACAGGGAATGACTTCATGCGATAATTATTCTTACATGTACATAAGTGGTGTTGCATAAGGCTTATTCAATGTTATATCTTAAGTGTCCTCGTAATGAAGTCCTTGAGAAAAATAATGGTTTGCAACATAGAATAATAATGAATTTGTAGACACCCCTGTCGGTTAATATGTGATGGAAAGTTAAAAAGAGAGACCGAGATCTTTATCAGATGGTATTCATGGGAGTTCTGTATATGCCAAGTTTATTAATGCAAGGTTTTAAATTGAACACATGAAAAGTCGTATTCTTTTGATGAAGTATTCAATAGTTTTCGCAAATATTAACTTTAACATTAATAAATCCTGCAAGGGCAACCATGACAAATATTTGAATCTTACATATATTAACTTTCTTCTGTCAATACGTTTACTTTTTCTGAGTGTCCAATAGCATATGTGTTCAATTATGATATTTAAGTACATATGCATTTAAATATCATAATTCAACACATATGCTATTGGACGGACTCTCAGAAAAAGTACATATGCACTTCTGTTCAATGCTCTCGTCTCCTTACTTTAGTGTTCTCTAACATATATCTTTAACCCACACCAATCTAATTTAATGACTTTCAAACTGATTACTTTTATTCTGTCATTGCCTTTAGGCTTTTATATAAAGTTCACTCATTCATACGATACGTAAAGTCTGAATTGTTCACGGTTTTTTGTAATAAAATATCAATAAACAATGGACAGCTATGACCTTTTTGTCTCCAAGCTTTACTCCTACCTTTACTATGTGGTTGTGATTTGTCAGAGAATGTGTCATCAGAAAGGGAATCCCCCTTAATCCAGCCAGAATTCAGAGGATTATCACAAATTTACTTTTTAAATTTTAAGGTAGTTGCCTTAGATAAATCATTGACAAACAGTCTTTTCTTTACAATTATTATACCCTGTATCAACTTCTGTGTTTTAAATGCAAAAAATTTCAACATTTATTGTAAATGCAGAAACATTAGGGGGTTATTAGCATTAAATATATCTTATTAATATTCAAACAAATTTATATTAGCGTGGTAAATGCATCATATTGTACTTCTGCAGCTTTGCACTAAATATTGATGAAAGAAGAGGGATTTGATAACAATATCCTAATTTACAATAGCATTTATATTTACATAATTTCATTTAATAAAGTTGTCTAATAGTCATAAAATTTATAGAGAGCTTGTTTGACGGATTGATAGACGCGTCTTGAAAATGTATAAAGTTTGTTATTTTTCAACGTTCAAATAAGAATTGATTGGTTTAGATACACAGTAAAATTATTCAACAGAATTCCGCTTAATTGGTCAGCTTGGACTGGAAAGATAATTGACCTTTTTGCCTGCAAGAAAAAGTCTACAAGACAATGACCTGTCTTATTTATCCTATTGCTACAAAATTACAGCAGTTATGATACCATTGAAAATCGGGAGAAAACTTTTTTTTAAATGTACGTTTGTTATTACCTAACTAAATAAGCTTCCAAAGAAACTTTGATTAGATTTCTGTATAGTTAAATCATCTTGGTGTGTGAGAATTTAACCGGTTGAATCAGACTTAAAATAGTTAATCCAATCGTACATTATCAGTGTGTCACGAATTTGATTTGAAATGACGCAGTATTGTAACGGAAGTCCCAAAACAAACTGGTACCTACTACTTATGCAACCGGTCAGATAAGTTCTTGCTTTTAATACTAGAGTATAGTGTAATTTTTGAAACATTAAAAGATATCATTTGCGACATTTTAATACATTTAACCTGTTAAAGTACGTATTTCATGTATAATTAAAGATTAAGGTGAAATCGAGCTCTATTTTTTATTAACATTTCGTATAGGATTTTAAATTGTGCACTTGTTTAAAGACACAACGTTTCACCATTTGTCACACCTGTTCTAGCCTCTGTTGATATTTAAGTTGGAAATAATCCAAAACATTCATCTGAATGTGAATACTTAGAAACATAAGTCTGATTCGAAATCACAAGATTTCATCAAATTCAATTGCATTCAAAAATGACTTTTCAGCACTTTATACAAAGAAACATGGATATATCGAACAGTAATCAAGCTCAAAAGTCCATTAAAACACTATCAATCGGGAGCAGAGCAAACACAGACCTCGAAAAGTATCAGAGGTAGGATCAGGTCCCATTGATGAGTAATTAATCCCTGTTGTCGACCGGATATACCTGCCATGTGTTCCTCGTCATGATCGGACAAACGGAAAAATTTGTAGACAATTCAGTGTGTATATAATGACCTGCTTGATTACTCCTTCATGGCACCTCATCCCACCTCTGATGTTTTAAAGGTCTTTTGATTTGCTCCAAATTTGTACAGTTTCAATGGACTTTTTAACTTAATACTGTTTGTTATCTTCATAGTTCATTTCATAAAGTTTTATTTTTCATTCATATTGATTCAGTATACACCAATGAACTCGAAAAAAAAAGAGTCTGACATATCTGTTTCATTATGGGATATTGTACTTGATAAAGTTATTAAAGGCAAACAAACAACTAAATTTCATGATGATATTTTCTCTGCTCAACTTTTCTTGTGTATGTAGCAATATACCAGTGTTACCTACATATATTGTAAATGTCTCTAATTTGATTCGATAAGCAAGAGCATGATTTTCGTATGAACAATTTCTAAACTGAGAGAGAAAACTGACGTATAAATTGAAGATACAAAGGCACCTACATACAATCTCGTTCAAAGTTATCAATTCGCAAATTCTATAGTCGATAAAATGACTTCGTCTGCAAATACAATATTTCATTAGTTTGAATGTTCCCTTACAGAAAAATACTATAGTAAACTAGAGTTAGCTAAAGTGATAACTTTGAAAACGTTGTGTTTTTTTTAGTGATCACTTTGACATTATAGTGATAACTATGAAACCTTCAAAGTACTATAGGACTAAAGCGCGGTCGCATGGAAATTCCAGAACTGGAATTTGATATATAGTAGGAATCTAATATGGGTAAGCATCCCCTGTCGACTCACACGCGGTGATCTCTGCTGATCAGGTATACGGAATAATGTGTATCTAAAATAAGTATAAAACAGGGACATAATAATATTTGCAGTCTAAGCCAAAATTCAACACAACGATAAGTCATAATCACCATTAGTTTTGCAAAATGTTAATCCTTTTATTATCGACTTATTTGTTAATATTCTGGCTAGGTTTTACAATATATCTTTTCTACCCAATTAGATGGATTTGAACATAGGGGTCATATGAAGGAAATAATGGAATATTGCTTCATAAATATGGGAAGTTGACGATGGAAAATCTGAAGTCATTCCGCTGCCATATAGTTGAAGGATTAATTCGTAATTAACGTCTATATTCATCAAAACAATGTATGACAGACACTGTTGTGTCTTTTATTTTGAGTTCCCTGAAATATAATGAATCGATTATGATCGAATGAAAAGGATATTTTTAATACATTTCGTCAATATTCTGGCTGCAGCAAGGTTTTTCCTTCCTCTTATTTAAAATTTGAATAAATTTTGCTTTAAAGTAATGCACATCATCAAAACAGGACGATTCCCTGAGAAGCACAATAACCGCTCAAGGTAATTCATACAAATTGTTTGAAGACCCCTTGCCTGAAATAAATTAGAACAAAGACATTTTGTTCTAATTCTCCTAAAAATTTACCAGATTATATTGTTCCTGGAGAAAAAATTAACAAATTTGTTGAACAAAGAAATATCAGAGTTGCTAGTTTTGATCTTTTTTCTATTTATTTATTTTTTAGTGGAAAGGCCTGTCCAAAGTCCGCATAGATTTTGTCACTGAAGAAAATCATATTTTTAATATCAATTTTCAGTGGACTGTGCGAAAAATAAGATTTTTTTTATAAACTAGAAAAGTGAGGTATTAAAAAGTCGTTTTTAAAGAAGAAGAGGCAGTGCCTATGCTGGCGACAGGTCTGAGGACTATTCATGAGGAATAGTTGCATAAAGTGAACTTTAAAAAGGTATAAAAGGCTACTTATTGAGTAAATGAATGCTTGTATTTTGATTTTTTTTTTATTTTATATAAATTGCATTTTTGAGAAATTTAAAATTTTCATGTACCAGAAAAGATTTCCTACCTTATAATTCGTTTGTGAAATATATGGAGATAACGAACAGTATTCAAACTCAAAAGTCCATTTAAACAATAAAATTTAAAATCAAAACAAACACGAACCTCTAAATCATCAGATCAGAGGTGGCATCAGGTGCCATGGAGTAAGGATCATCCCCTGCCGACCAGTCCCACCCGCCGTGTGCTCCTTGTCATGATCGGGAAATCACTGAAAATCCGTAGACAATTCAGTGTGTAAATAATCATTGTATGTTTTCTTGTTTTCTATTATATCACTGGACCGGTCTTTTAAAAAAAGTCTTGTTTAATCAATGGCACCTAACGTTTTAGAGGTCTGTGTTTGCTCTGCTCCAAAATTTGTATTGTTTAATGGACTTTTGAGCTTGAATATTGTTCGTTATATTAACAGTTTCGTTTGAAGTCATCTTTTCGCAAGTTTTACGGTCGATACAAAGACCTTGTCAGCACATACAACCTATCATTGAGTCAAATGCTGACTGACGTTTTTCATAAATTGTTAGGCCATCATTTATACACTGAACTGTCTACAGATTTTTTCGGGTTTTTTTTTTCGATCATGACAAGGAGCACACGATGTGATCGATTGGCAGGGGATGCTCACTCCTCCATGGCACCTGATCCCAACTCTAAATTTTGAGGTCCGTGTTTACTCAGCTCCAAATTTGTATCGTTTCATTGGACTTTCGAGATTAAATACTGTTCGTTATCTTCATATTTTATCTCCATATATTTCATATGAACCACTTGACTTATGAGATTTAAACATTTCACTTTTTATTTAAAGACTTTGAAGACTGCCGATTGATTGATTGATTGTAAGTTGTTTAAAAATCCCCTTCGAGAATTTTACACTCATATAGAGACGTCACCATATACCGGTTAGTTAAGGGCTTCAAATTTAGACCTTTTCTCGGCATTCAAGGCCATTGAGCAGTGAGGGTTCTATATTGTGCAAACGCCTACCGTGACACGGGACCTCGGTTTTTAAGGTTTCACACGAAAGACCCGCAACTTTCACTTCAAAGTGCTGAGCGCTTGGCGAAGGAACAGTTGGTACCTTTTTTGTTGACTTAGGTCAGTCGTGGCCGTGATTCAAACACACGATCTTCTGATCACGGAGCGATTCCGCTGACTGGTCTACTGTGACGGTATGAAGACTGCCGATGTAAATTAAAGAAGAGAGTATCTTTTCTTTTTCAAGGACCATTTAATCGCGTATATACTTGACACTTCATCTCATACAATATTTGTACTTATTTAAGAGGATTTCATAGTGTAGTTGCATTAAGTTTTGTCATTTCTCTACCAACCTCCAGAGTCAGCAAGACAACCACAAATGATACAAATGTGGTAAATTTCTTGGGGATTTTATTTCGAGTTTATATTACAGGGATATATTGAATGGATTTACACTTGATATAATATGGAAATTTCATTTAAAGGCAGCTTTTCCCACAGTTATTTTTGAAGAGCGAGAGAAACCTGCTCCCTACTACCTTCCCCATTATGAAATAGGTTTTTCGAGTTTGAACATTTTTTTTTTCAGGGGGGAGGTTAAAGTTTTTTCCCACTTTTAAATGTTTGTTCCCAATCATTTTCTGGTGCCCTTTTCTGAAAAAACTATGTTAAGGCCCCAATAGAGGCGGGGAAGATACACGATGACATGGTTCATTCAGATTATATTAATTATAATCAAATTATATTCTTATGTTTCGACTCCATAATATTATATATGTCATGCGTATCTAAGTCTAAAATCTCTAAAATCAAACAGCTAGTTGACTTCTAGCTGTAGATCTGGTCTTCAGCGCAACACTCTTCCATTAAAACACACACACACACACACACACACACACACACACACACACACACAAACACACACATACATGATGTAACAAATGTTAGTAGCTTTTAGCAGGCAAAAGAAGAAAGTATATGCATATTTACATGTCTTTTTTTAATTTTTGCACGAATTTATTACTTTTTTCAAATAACTTGAATGCAACACATTTTTGAGGCGTTTCATTTTATCTTATTGTCCAATTAAATTCGAATTGATAATTGTCGCAATAAAGTAAAAGGTTGAAATCCAGGTTTAAATATAGATATTCATATGATACACCAACCTTTTAACAATTTTAGAAATCCGTCTATGATTTGTGACATATTAAGTTGCTCTTTCAATTAAAAAAAGATACAGTTTCTTAGAAAATATAAGATGGTCCCTTTTCAACTTGAAAATTACATTAATAATTCATAAAAATAGAACGATACTTCGAGTGTGGAAAATGCAGTTGTTTTGGACCTGAGTTTAGAACCACTGTTGACATAACATGATAAGAATAAACATATGATCAATTTAAATGTTTTATTTCATATAAGAAGATTCATAATTTAAATGATTAGGATTTTCTTTTAATCACAAAATAAGGAAAATTAATTAGGAACAGTCACGTGATTATTTATGAATAAATTGTACAACATTTCTTCTCATGCCATCTATAAAGATTGATTGATTGTATGTTGTTTTACGTCCCATTCGAGAATTTTTCACTCATATAGAGACGTCACCATATACCGGTGAAGGGCTTCAAATTTTGACCTTTACTCGGCACTCAGGGCCATTGAGCAGTGAGGGATCTTTATCGTGCCAACGCCTGCCGTAACACTGAACCTCGGTTTTTAAGGTCTCATCCGAAGGACCCGCAACTTTCACTTCAAAGTGCCGAGCGCATGGCGAAGGAACAGTTGCTACCCATTTTTTATCGACTTGGGTCTGTCGCGGCCGAGATTCGAACTCACGACCTCCCGATCACGGAGCGAGCGCTCTACCGACTGAGCTACCGTGAACGGTGCCATCTATAAAGTAAAACAAACAAAACATTTTTCAATAATCAAAACTCAACTGGAGTTGAAAAGCTAATTTTGTTTGTTGATATGCCCGTGGTTACTTCTTACTTCTTATATCGATGGTTGTAGTTCTTAGTTAGGTGAGAGTTGTTTCTCTGACTAACCACTTTAAACCAGTTTCTCTGCTTTCCCCTACAAGTAACTGGTCTGAATGTACTGCTATATAACAGGTCAATGGAAATGAGACGGGGAAGTTTTATCAACTAAAAGTATTTGCTTTATCCTGTAAATTCAAATTATATAATATTGAGTAAAATTCTATAAACTCAATGAAAAAGAAAAATTGTTCTCTTTAAATTTCTTAGTTTATTTCAATGGAAATGGAAATGTTTTTGTTTATTGAAACAATGTAATAGTCCTCTATCAAATGACATCAGAATTGCGGAGAATTCCCATAACTTTGATCTACAGTTATTTAAGGATTGTTGAGGTCCTCATGATGGAAATTTTCCTTTCTTAGGCCAGATAAACAATGTCGTAATTTTGATCATTTGTGCGAAAAAAACATCCTCTCATTATTATAAACAAAGGATAAATAAGAGGAACATGCACTCTGATAAATAGTACTGATAGGCCTTTATCAATACACTGTTATGTTCTCTCGGATATTGTGAATAGCGGCTCATTAAATATTAGACTCTCGGATGAGTTATTGCCTTTTATAACTCCGAATAGTTTCCAACAATTAATATATTGAACGCATTTATTTCATTATTTTTATCCATAATAATCTGTTTTGATGAAAATGCATGTATGTGTTGAGCTATATAATCACATATTCCATCGGTATATAGATTTCTGAATATTTTTTAATGTTTGAATCACGATATAAGTTATATATCTTTACTCTAGCATCCTTTCAAGGAGAAAAAAATTATGTATTTATTCCTCAACAAGGAAGACTTTTTCTTGCTTTTGAATGGGCATTTTGATACAGGATATGGATTTAATGATTATACATACTTCAAACCCTGTTCAATCATGCTCTGATGAGGGATATGAAGATAGCATCTTTTATCTCTTTCTTGTTCCTAACCACAAATCACCTGCCCAGCAGGTACGCCAATGCACTCATGAATCTCTACACCTCTATTATCCCATACGTCGAGGCTGAGATCTTACAACGATTTAAACTTGCTATTATTATGAGGAAATATTTTGAAAATTAACTTTTGGATCTCTTAGAACAGGTGTTTTTTAACAAAATATCCTGATTATCTACCGTAGCACAACATCTTAACATATTTTTATATATTAAAAGAACCAAAAATAAGAGCCTAAAATGTTTCATGTAAATAACTAGAGATTTCACCTAAATATCATCACTGTATTGATTTATGAATCAAGGGTTTAATGTTTTCGTGGTTTCAACGTGTTCTAATATTCAAAACACTAAAACATTTTCTATTTTTTTTTTAGAAATAACAAAGTGTTAAATAATATTCATAAATGAGCTGCATTTCGGACACCGTCAATTAGGGTAATAGATATACTTAATTTAGCATCACATCAACATGTAAAAAAAAATACTATTGAAACATTCATTGCAATCTTTTTTAATCAACATATTTATTGGTTTGATATCAAGAAAACATAAAAAGTCAAATAATGAATATCATGTCTATTAAAAAGGTAAAGTGATTTTTTAAATGTTTGAAACATAAATTATTTTTATTCTTAATTAATTTTCTTTTGCATGAAAAAGGTAGCAAAGAGGAATGGTTTACTTTTTTTTTACTATGTAAAAGGTGATATGTGATAACGAACAATGATCGATCTCAAGAAATCCACAAACAATTTAAATACATGTATGTGAAGAGATCATAAAACACGTACCACTGGAAACATCCAATTAATCTCATTAAAAGTCAACATTTCGCAAATTGACAGATGGTCAGGTCATTAAATTTATACTGAATTGTCTACGGATATTTCTTTATTCGATCATGACAAGAAGCACACACTGGGTATGACCGGTAGGCAGGAGTTGGTTACATCTCCATGGCACCCTATTTCAGCTATTTTTCAGAGGTCCGAGTTAGCCTGCTCATAAATTGTAATGTTTAAATGAACTTTTGAGAATGATCATTGCTAGTGCTCTGTTCACGTTTCGTTTAGTTTATTGGATTTGTGAAATTGATCACTGTTTTTTATCTTCACTTTTTACAATTGTCTTCACATTTCATCTCATGAATATCTTAATTATTCCACAGTGTCGCACTGACTGGCATATCTATGTCAGGGTCAGTAAAGCATTAAAAAGAGGGGAAAACCAGGTTTATGTTAGTTTTCGAAAATAGTAATCAAGGAGTGGTAATAATCTTTAAAAATCCTAAAAATTAATTGTTATGTCATACAATATACATTTTTAAGAGTTTGCCATGCTTGATAATGTTTAACATTTATTTAAAATATTTCTCCCTGAGAGAACATTTACACTGTAATAGCTATGAATGTCAAAGAAAATGTGCAAACATTAATGCAAATAGGCATCGAAGTTATGAAGATAGGCTACAATGTAAACACATAACTACACAGGATTTCATTGTTATTTTGAGTTTTTCTGCATTAATTTTTAGCATGCACCAAATCTCCTTCGACATAAAGTCATAGAAAAATGAATAATTAAGGAAATTAGATTGTAGAAAAAATACATATTAGATACTGAGAGTTAGTGAATAATTGAACAAGGACATAAACAATAATTACAAATTTAATCAAACAATAAATTATTATCAGAAGGTGAATACAAGTAGTGGTTGTTTGTGTTTTCAAAGACTTTTGAATAAGATAAAGCTGCCCAGTAAAGGATAAATCCATAAAGACAAGGCTATTTTTAATATATTTGCCACTAGATCATTTTAACTTGCCAAACATTAATTTTTTACTTAATGCTTCCTCAATGTTCTTCTCAAAACAAATAAACCATTCATACAGGAAGATTAATATTTTGGTCCCATGCATTTATCAGTCATTGTTGAATCTACGGCACTCAGGAAAGAAACTACTCAGATCCCGAAAACAAAACATTGACTGCTCCTCGGTAGACATGTAGGTAACTACTCAGATCCCAAAAACTAACCCTTGTCAGGTCTACTGTAGATAGGAAAGTAACTAAACTAACTACTAAGATCCCAATCAGCAACCATTGTTAGCTCCTCGGTTGACATGTAGGTAACTACTCAGGTCCCAATCACCAAAAATTGTTACCTTAACAGGAGAAAGGAAAGTAACTTCTCAGATCCCAATCAGCAAATATTGTTACGTCTACGGGAGAAAGGAAATAATTACATAGATCCCAATCAAAAATTGTCACCTCCTTGGTAGACATGTAGATAACTACTTAGGTCAATCACCAATAATTATCAGGTCTACGTTAGACAGGAAGGTAACTATTCAGATCCCAATCACCGACCACTGTTAGATCTACGGTAGACATGTATATTGTAGGTAACAACTCAGATCCCAAATACCGACAATTATTAGGTCTACGGTAGACATGTAGGTAACTACTCAGACTCTAATCACCAGCTATGTTAGATCAGGGTAAAAATGTAGATAACTACTCAGACTCCAGTCACCAGCTATGCTAGATCTACGCCTGACAGGTAATTAACTACTAAGATCCCTATCATGAGCTACTGTTAGAGGGAACGGTTGACAGCTTCTCTTGTGTTAGGATTTATCTTGACAGAATTTTATATTGATTTTGAGAAAATGTGCATTGTTAATTTTGTGAACAAAAGAGATTGACTTAGAATATCTAAGTTTATTACTAGTCATAAATATTATAGGTTTCTTATTAAATGGCGGTAGCTCCAGTCTTAAAATAATGTTTATATGATGCTTGGATTAGTATATACGTTAATCAAAAGTTGATTTCTACATCAATTGTTCTTAAGCTCATAATTAAGATATTTCATGGTTTGTGGTTGGATATGATTTTCATCCAACAAGTTGTATGTTTTCTATCCCCGAGCCTTGGCACACAACGAGTTAGATAAAAATCATATCCAACCACAAACCAATGGGATATTCTTTTTAATTACATGTTTTACACATTGCTATTTCATGCTTTAACTGTTTTATAATGTAATTCCACAATATCTGACTCGATCAAATTCACGCAAAATCCATTGTGACTTCATATCCGTGGATATGAAAACAATATCCTATGAGCGATATCCACTGTATAAGGAGCAAACATGAGATAAAAAGGTATAGCTGTCAAACTTCTGATCAGCAAGAAAACTAGCACAATACGAAGGCATCTATGTTTTCTCTCATTGTCAGTTATTTGTTCATTTTAACGATTTAGGACAGTTTGGACAAAATTAAGAAAAAGGAAACGGTTTAAAATAAATATAATATTGATTGCAATCAAATTTTATCTTGTTTTATTGTAACTTAGTAT
The DNA here is from genome assembly GCF_033153115.1 of Saccostrea echinata. NCBI lineage: Eukaryota > Metazoa > Mollusca > Bivalvia > Ostreida > Ostreidae > Saccostrea > Saccostrea echinata. The sequence goes on from NW_026889779.1 coordinate 32,352,114, forward strand.
AAACAACTATATAATTAACACTAACGTCATGTATTTGGTTGAGGTATAAAGTGAATTGCTGTGACTTAAACGAAAATCTTATCAGGGTTCTTTGAAATTGTTATGGATCCTTATGCCAGCATAGATTCTAACATACAAGCAGAGTCCTCTATGAGCCTCTCAGCACTGAATACTTTACCATGCATGCATAGAAAAAATATTATTCTGTCCGTAGTTCCAAGGACATTTTATGCTTTTTTTAAAATCAAAATTTAGTTTGTTGTTACTTTTTAAAGACAATTTTTTTCTGGATTTACAGGCAATTTCAGAAAACAAGATTTTAAAAAAAAAAATACACTTCCTTATATAACCATTACGCTACCTTAAGCTTGCGTGTAATTAACGAAACTTTGTTTTTTTCAAAATGTTTTAATCCAATTGTCATAATATAGTTTTGCTCACCTCTGACTTTGTGCAGTAATCTCACAATAGCAAATATTTCATTATTGTGTTATTCTGAGTCAGTCTTTAGCTTGACAACATTAACCGTTAGTCAGCAAAGTTTACCTTGTGATACTTGTCCTCATTTACATATCCCAGGTCATGGCGAATTCCTGTATTATTGTTCATTAACAAACTTTTATATGTTTATGAAGTCTACTTAATATTGACATAGGTTTTCTTGCACTTATCAGATTAACTTTAATATTAGACATTTTGTGATATCAGGATATGATTGAATTAACTTTAGAGATAAACTGGGTCCTCCTAAATCACAATATTGTCTATTTTAAAAGGTACAATTGCTTATCGATGCATTATTTTGAATTCGTTGTAGATTATTATTTCTATAATCTTTATAATGTGAAAATTGCAAAACAAGGGCCGCGCTTTGCCTTAAATATATTTCACAACAGTATAAAATTTCACACTTTTTATCATCGGTGTTTGAGGTTAAAGATACACGTACTACACCCTTTTTTCTGAATTCCTGTTTTTACGTAAACATAACTGACGTGGCAGACATAGTAGACAAAACTCCTGATACATTGATGTACAGGGTACTTTTAAGACAAAAACAATTTAAAGCATTGACATGTTTGGGTATCTATAGTGTGATATATCCGGAAAAATCATTTCGTCGCTGTTGTTTATTGGTCTTCAGTCAACAACTGATTAATCATTACCGATCTAAAAATCACCATTACTTTCTAGTTCTATGAATACGTGCTGCAAACAAACTTTTTTTAAAAAAACAATTTGAGAAAAGATACCAAACCTAAAATAAATGAGATTAATCATAAAAAGTTTAAATTTTATTTCAGGTTTTCTCAATAATTTCCTTAAAATGAATAAAGTGAAAGGAAGCTTAAAAAATAATTTATAAGGGGAAAGGTAAAAAAAAAAATAAGAAAAACGTATAATTTCTTGACATTTTAGGACTTTGATAGAGGCGTTATTTACAATCAAAATAAGCCATTTAATGAAAACTAATCCATTTTAAATGCTGTTCTCAGAATAGAGACATTTTCAACAGAAAAAAAACCTTCAACGCAGGCAATTTCTGTTTTTATATTTTAAATAACCAGTACTTACTCGCTGAGTGATTAGAAATATATGTTAAACATTTTTTTCATGTCTTTTTTGTTTGAATGCATACTGTTTATATTTGTTGAGACTGAAATTGAACTAGTGAATTTTGGTATATATCTTTATCTGTAATACAGTGCATAGATAAAAATATGTTGACCTTAAAATACAGCTAAGGAAATAATTTTATGAATACAAACAGGGGATGTTCGATGGTTCACAATGCTTCGTGATTAACGCAATTTTAAAAGAAAGACATACTTCTCAATTGTGCTTTTACATAAAATATGTAAGACGACTTTTCATTGATCATTTTTTTTTAAATTGATATTGATGCCGACGTAAAATATATATGATGTAAGGCGGAACCTTTTGTTTTCTCTTACACTCCTGAAATTTTCATTATATATTAAATTTAGTGACAGTAAACTTAATTTATATTTTTTTTAAGTTTAAAATATATAAATCATTTTTAATAAGTAAAGCTTTATCAAAAAAATTATAAAACCTCGTTCTATTTCATAAAATTCGTATATTTGCTGAATTTTCTTACGGAATTACATTTAAAAATTTTCAATTCTACAAATACTTTATAGAAATATATAATTTAAAGATTTTTTTCAATTTCTTTCAACATTTTGTATTTAACACAAATATTTGAATTCATGACGTTTATAGGATTTAAATAAATGTTTTGCAGTAATCTCAAAAACTTAATTGTGTGCAAATGAAATATGAAGATAACAAAGAGTTATCTAACTCAAAAGTCCATGGAATTAATACAAATTTAGAGCAGAGCAAACACGGAACTCTGAACACACCAGAGGTGGGATCATGTGCCATGGAGAAGTAAGCATTACCTGTCGACCGATCACACTTGCCGTGTGCTCCCTGACATGATAAAGCAAACGGAAAAAATCCTAATGCAATACAGTGAAAATAATGGACTAACAATTCGTATGAAAAACGTCAGTTAGTATTCAACGTAATGATATCTTTATGCAATACAGTGAAAATAATGGACTAACAATTTGTATGAAAAACGTCAGTTAGTATTCAACGTAATGATATACTGTATTTGGTGACAAGGTCATTTTATCTACCATAAAATTTTCAAAACGTTGACTTTAAACGAAACTGTTGATATTCTTGTTTTATTGACTTATTTGTCAATAGCTTGCCTCGTTTGTTCGTACGTAGAACATGCTGTTCTTCCGTATCAATTTAACTTGGAAATATAAGTGTTTTGTTGAATAAAGCTTCTTAAAGACCAAATTTTAAGAACCCTTGTAGTAAAATAACGCGGTGCAATTAAGGAAATAATGAATTTATAGACATTTTTGTCAATTTATATCTTGTAGTAAGCTAAAAGGAAAGACCCCGCTCATGATCAAATGTGAGAATTTTTACATCTGCCAACTTCATTAGTACAAGTTTTTTAACTGCACGCTAAGCCATTTTCTGTTAATAAAGTATTCAACAGTTTTTCTCCAAATTAAACATTAACTCAGTGAAAGCAAACTTGTATATGGCGGAAGGGTACCCATTACAACCATACGACAATTTACAAGTCTTTTAATAAATCAATTCCCTTATTTTTTGTCCTATTATCTACAAAATTTGATTCATTCGCTTTGTGCCAATATGTTAACCTTTTCTGAATCTCATACAAAATATTTTTCAACATTTCAAATTAATTTATAAACATTATTGTCAATGAGAGATCCGTATTTCTAACGAACATTCATATCTTGTAACATAGTAATATATGAATTTGTTTAAGGCAATACAACCCTGTTAAAATGCATTTCAAGGTAAATGTTTACTTATGATATCTAAGTACATATGTACCTCTTCCCACTGCTCTACTTGTATTTCATTCATCTACTTGCTTGAGTGCTCTTAAACACGTATATTTAAACCATTTCGATCTATATCAATTGCCTTCAGTCTGATTTCATTCATTCTCTTCGGTGCGATCACTCATCCATGCGACGCGTCGTGACGTTATGTGTATTGTCTGAATAGTTCACGACTTTCTGTAATAAAATACCAATAAATACTGGGCAGCTAAGAGCTCCTGTCACCTAGCTTTACTCCTTCCTTTAACAGGTGCCTGTGATTTGTCATCAGAAGGGAATCCCCCTTAATCCAGCCAGGATTCAGAAGATTAAATCCACCCTCAGAACATAAACAATTACATTTGACGTTATTGGATTAAAGCTAGTCGCTTAAGATGAATCTTCGACAATTTTCTTTTCTTTACAATTGTTATACCTTGCATTATCTTCTGTATTTTAAAATGCAATACTTACAATATTTTATGTAGAAAAAAGAAAATACATAAGAAGCCTTTATCATTATTGATTAAAATTAATAAAATTAAAAACAAAGTAATATCAACCCTAGTAAATACAGCTTTGTATTGTTCCGCCGCTACTTTGTATTGGATATTGATGAATGAAAAAGGATTCGTTACCTCACTTCTTATTCACACTTTAATTTATATTTTATTTTACCATATTTCAATTCATAAAGTTGTCTAATTGACCTTATATGTTATAGCGAGCTTCTATGATGAATAGAAAGACGATATGCCTGAGGGTGTTATATGTCAGTATAAATCACAAAAAAATCGATCGCTGAATCAGCTTTATTTCTATATTTAAAACAGTTTATTCTGAGTATATTCAACTTTAAGTGATTCAACAGATCTCAATTTATGTCAATCTTGAACGAAAAGAATTTTTTTTCTATGACATTTGTATTAGAGAGCCAGTTCATCATGCAGCTTAGTGTTTTAACTCTCTCCAATTACAGAATTACAGCTGCTACATGTATTCTTACTTTTTTTTCTTCTTCATGTACTTGTCTATGCATATGCTGACCTGTGTTTATATCTGTATCAACATGTATATGTATCGCTCATGTACCAGTTATCTGGTTTCGGGGACATAAAAAAAATCAATGGAGGGCCCTTGTCAACTGAGAACAAGTACACGCGACTTAATACTTACATCAATCATTTTAAACATATACTTTTACTGCAATTACTGAAATAATTTTACTTTCTTAAAAAATTCTGATTGAAATTTAATGCTTTTGGTGTATTGGGTGTATAAGGGTATGCTGGACACGAAATAGTGAGTAACAGTCGTACATTGTTAGTCGTGTCACGAAGAGATTTGAAATGATCCCGTAGTGTAATTTAAACCCCCAAACTCATACAGCCCTTGACATTGTTAATGAATCTTTTTATAAATACCCTTTTTTAATAGGTTAATTCAGAGTACATAGAGTAAGTGATTTATGAAACATTTGAATGTTGATACTTTGGACATTTTTGTATACATTTAACTTGTTAAAGTACAAATTATATCTTTACTCATTTTCGAGCTCTTTAATTATTTTTGCTCAGATTTCGAATTGTACTCATGCATAAAGATACAATGCATCACACTTCTGAACAAATCTCTGTTACAATTAATGTTGAGGAGAATCAAGAGCATTGATATTCCGTAAAAGCATGGAAATTTTTCATCGAATTACATTTAAAAAGAGCTCCTTTGTGTCTTTTTATTTGAATGATTTTTTATTTTATCTTAAATAGATAAGAAGAATGTACTAATATAAAGGGAAATGTATTTTCTCATCATGTTTTCATTGAATACTTGCAATTTTGCAAAGGGTTGAAGAGAGAGAACAATCTCACACAAATCGGAAACAGGACAAAACATGGAACTCTGAAATACCAGAGATGGGTAAGTTGCCTGATAGAAGTAAACATCCCCTCTTGATCGGTCACACCCACAGTCCTACCGGGAGCTGATAAATAAAGTTATATGTAGTCAAAATAAGCGTGAAAAGAATTGTCTGATAATTAGTATATATTTAATATATCAGGCAAAATTCAACCTAACGATAAGTTGTGTTAGGAAATAAAGTCTTTATAAATCCATTAAATTTGCCAAATACTAAACTTGAGACGAGACTGTTGTATCCTTTGTGTCATCATTGTGTCATCAGTATTTGTAATTGATAAAATTAATGTAATTGATGCATCAAAACTTTAGAGTGAAGGCATCAGGAAGATTTTCTTTTCTCGTAGTATTAAAACTGCTCGGCTTGTAATTAAAGGAGCACAAATGGAGCTCATGGAATTTCTGACAGATTGTACAAAGACCTACATGTAGTCTCCGAAGTCTACATTGACTTTCTCAATGAAGAACACAGTGTCGTTTGTGTATAATCTGAATTATTTAAAACAACCTAGTTATATTGGAAATGAAAATTTGGTTTATTATATATAGAAAATGTCTTTCCTGTTAATGAAATGTCTTAAAACTTGTATATAATGCGCATTTTGTCAAATATTAAGTTATGTTATATATCATTTTCATATCAGAGCTGAGTCATTCAATGTTCCGATCAAGTAAGAGATTTTTTCTATTTTCCATTGCCTTTTGTCATTAGATCATTGTTAAATTTTTGTAAATAAAGATACTGATAAGATTAGGCCATGTTGCTCAGACAATTATATCTAGTATTTAATAATTTCTTTGATTTTTAAAAACATTATTTTTTTTATCGTAGAGAAAAAATCATGCAACCAATATACACCACAAAGAAAGAGGATTAAAGATTACAATGCACATATTCTTGTTTACCATAAATAAGTAACATAATTCCATAGATAAATTATGTTGGTTAATGAAATGCACTTGATAACAGAATCTGATGTCCAAACAAAACAAGATCATAAAGCAAAAACAAGTGCAAGTTTTAGAGTGATACTATGTTATCTTAGCGATGAAGTTAAAATTCTCTATTATTAGCTGCACGCTCAAACTTTTTTGCATCAGGCATTAATGTGAATTCCGTGACAATAAATCTTTCAGATGAGGTAGACTAGGAGGAATTCTCTTGGTAAATTCGAAAAACATTATTGAGGGTTCTTTTGAGCTTAAACTTAAAAAAAATCTGTTTCGCACGAACTTTGTATGTAGCACAGTTTTTATACATGTGTTCCTGACAAACTTTGCACCATAAAGACATTTATTTTTTTTGTTATAGAAAATATCGACAACGTAAATAACAACAGAAGATGAATATTTCTCTTGAGTACAGATGGTGTAGAAAAAGATTAATTGAGCATGTAGGATGGTTTTTGTACAGGAAATTACACGGTATAATCATGATTAAGGACCCCTCACAGTTTAATCTAGAAAAGATGCATATTGTAATATGTGAGATGCATAAATATATCATTCAGAATACCTACTATCATTCGTCTGAAATCAGACGATATAAATCATAAATCAAGTAGTGTAAAGATATCAAAGTATGCAGTTTATTATTGTAATAATGTTAAAAATATCAAATAACGATAAAAGACATAACTGAATTTAAAGACAATATCGTACATGTGCCCATGGATTTCGTACATATATTTACATAAAATATGTTTTAATTGATTATGTATATTTTTATACTCTAGCAACTGAATTTGCAGAAAATATTATACCCATCAATTTCATACATACATTTCCATAAAAAATGTTTTGATTATGCATATTTTTATACTTTAGCAACATCAATTACACATTAACAGTATTTTAGCCTATTTGGGTTTTTTTTAATGATTTTTCATTACATTTATAGTGAAAAAAATGGCCTCGAGAAAAAAGATTTATGTAATACCGGGTATACAGAATAGCATACATGAGTAAGATATTCTAAAATAAATATTCTGTTTGTTGATTTCAAACTATCTTTCTTGCTGAATGAAATTTAATCGATTCTAAGATGTGGTAAATAATAAATAACAGTGTTTTTAGCTGTATATCACTATGACTTTATATAAGGTTGACCATATTAATCTTAATTAACAGCACACTAATTTGCATTAAATGGCATTTCACAATTAGAAGTAATAACTAAATCTGTTCACGGTTGACAAATTCCGGTTTTTACAAAATACTCTGCAATTAGTTCTCTTCTGCTTGAAAAGCTAAATTTGCATAATATAGCTTTATTTTAACAAATTCTTATGTCATATGACGTAAATGAAATGCATTCATGACATGTGTACTGTTAATCTTCTAGTGTGAAGCGAAATTGTAATTCTTTTTAAATAACATTCACAGTTCTACTTATAAGTGATGTAAAAGGTAAAGATAACGAACAGTGATCGATCTCTAGAAATCCATAAACAATGCAAAAATGTGAGGAGGGCATAAAACACGGGCCCCTGGAAATTCTAGAGGTGGAATCGGGTGCCTAGGAGGAGTAAGCATCCCCTGTTGATCGGTCACACCCGCCGTGAGCCCTATGTATTGATCAGGTGGACGAAACTATCGGTAGTCAATTCAGTACAAAAACAAAAGGCTAACAATTTGTATGAAACAAGTCAGCCAAAATACGACCCAATGATAGGTTATATTTGCTAACAAGGTCATTATAACGACCACAAAATTTACGAAATGCTGACTTTAAACAAGGCTGTTGAAATTCTTGTAACATCAACTTATCAGTAAGTAGTCTGCCTCGTTTTACAAATTGATCGTACTCAGAGCAATATCAGAATGATGTAAGATTAAAAAAATATTAAAAATCATAAATGTGTTAAAAATGAACTAATTGCCTAACATGAAAACAGACTAAAAAGAGAACATACAGTTAGTTGGTTTTTATTAACTTTAGACTTTTTCAGTTTTCATTTGTTCTTCTCTCAGTTTTTTCTCAACTCCATTTGTATGGTTGATAGGATTTGAGAGATTTAACATCGTTTGTTTTTCTTCACTTTATTTTAATAATGATAGTAAACTAAGTAAATGGGAAATTAATGAGATCCTACTTATTATAAAATTGGTATGATTGAAAGGGTTAAAACCTCAATAGCAATTGAATGAGTTGTATTTGTGTTCTCTGTATAAATTTCTTTCAATCAATAACTGTTTTCCAGAAATCAGACAGGAAAATGTATATTAGTTAATTTATCTTCCAGACTGGTTTTTGTCTGTTTACTGTTAAACTTTTTTGCCATTTTTAAACTAAAACTATTTTTATAGTTTTGGTTCCTCAATCATATGCAGATTCCCTCTATTAAATCAATCCAAAAATTTCATCTACTCTAAACAAGGAGCTAAGGAGCTGTAGGTCAACGTGTAAAACAAACTAAGAAGATGTTCCATTCACATATGAATTAATTGTGACTGAAAACTAATACAAGGTATAAAAATTACTTCATCCACTTTTTCAAAGTAAGCAAATTTGTCCAAATTGCCTGCACATTTATTTTATTAAATAGTATAAGTCAATTTGGAATGGTAAACAAATTTAACAGAATGTGATGTTACCTTATAGATATTTCTTATGTAAAGAAGGGTTTGCACAGCATACACACATATTTCTCAATTCTTTTGGTTTGGTCAAATGACGTAAATGAAATCAATCACTCGCTCGTGTACAATCCATCCTTGAAGTACTTTTTTAAATTATTCATAGTTTTTATCGTTTACATGAAATTAATCTTTTTCAAATAATTTTGCATCATAATTTACAATAAGTGTCGTATAATGATATATTACTTTTATTTAGAGTAGGGTTTACAAACAATGACATTATTAAGCTTAATAGCGCTATCGAACGACAATTTTTAATGCAAAAACAAATACATGACATTTCAGACGTACTATTACATACCACTATATTCACATTTAAATCCAAAGTAACACAGCACCTGTCAACACCAATGTCACTGTACTGAGTAATATGATAATAATATAATAATCTAGCTGTAAATATGTCAAGTATATAATAATATAAACATGTTTGTACATTTTTCCACTGAGATTCCTTTTGTGTTGATAATGACCAAAACAAGTGACATTACCGAATACTATATTAGACAATTATATCATATAAATTTATATTGTTATAATAGAATGTGTCTACATGAAAACAGTTATTTAATATATGTAATTGATATCCATTTGCATGTATTTTGATTTTTCATAAATGGAGGGAGAGAAAGAGAGAGTGAGGGACAAAATCCTAAACATAAAACCTTGAAAGGACCAGACACAACAAATAAACATCGTAAGTAATATATCTTTTTTCTGAAGTGTTTATAAAACATGTTGCTGATCCTATTAACTTCACATATCACCAATGCCGCTAGCTGAATTCAGTCTGCTAACTCGTCCAGATCTTACCAACCTCATTCAGTTAATTTATTCAGCGTTTGCTCTTAATGTTAAGTACAGCAGATTTTTTTGTTTGGTATTCCCCGTAACTGCGACTATGACTCAAACGAACACTGCAATGTTTTGCGCGCAATGGAAAATTACTTTCCTAAGTCTCGTTCAAATCCGGTCCTCTCTAGAAATAATAAAATTTCTTGCGAGAAAATTATTATTTACTTTAAGTCGCTTTCTGGTCGTATAGTTAGAGGCTGATATTTGATATCAATTAATTTGATATAAGTGTTGTTCGAGTTTTTTTTAAATCGCTCCTCGATGCACAATAATTTGGGGGGGTTTTCAGAATTATTGGTAAGCTGCTTATATTGTTTCTTTCAGATAGCGTGATATAATTCCGATTTGCCACATTTTTTCTAATTAGCTGTTTTTATCTGACCTTAAACATAATGTTTTCAAGGCAGTCTAGCGTCTCATTTTAAATCTCGTTGACCACATTAAAATCACTAAGCCCCGCCTCCCATGAGAAAGGGGAAAACCTATTCTAAGAATAGATCGAGAACTATAAAAGCGAAGAAATGTTTACATGTTGATCAGTTCTTTCTCCATCGTTTCAGCGATGTGACAAGGTGTTGGTTTATGCTGAATGTTATATGGACAAAATTCTGAAGATGTTTATGACGCACACTTCATTAACAGAAAAACAGTCTAAGTGCCTTGAAACTCGTCTAGAGGATGCATCTGAAGTACGAAAATTGGTAAGAAGCGGAGAAATAGGGCCAGCTTCCCACATCAGGGTTCACAGACCACGTGCTCTACATTTTTTGTGTTGGAAATTTGACTATAGTTACGATCACCACTTTTTAGTAACCGATGCAACAGAAAACAAATTGACAATTGTTCACTATGCCCCGAAAAGGATTTCTATGATAATTCTTTTGAAAGGGGTCGCCGAGATCATCCAGGAATCGGTAGAAGTTACGGACAGTGACGAAACATTAGATTTTAGTTCCGGTGTGTATCATATAACCTCTGACTATTACCCCAAGACACAAGAAGAGAAATCTGAAGCAGTAAAACGAGCCAAAAGACGCCTAGGTGAGAGACAATACTCAGTGTTTCACAATAATTGTGACAGTTTTGTGTCGTGGACACTGTTAGGGAAATCGTACTCACACCAGGCAATGAATGCCAAAGGACTCCTCTTTTGCATTGGAATCTGTGCCCGATGTTGTATAAGGATTTATGGGACCTTGGAATTATTTAAAAATGCTATAAAAAGACTTTCTTATGTTTTTGGTGAATAGTCCTATGGATTTCTTCATACTATAAGCATTGCTGTGATACTTTTATTGTTGTAGTCATCTTCATCTATTAAACTTTATGCTCATTTATTCGAAAATTCATTTTATACATATTTTAATAAATATTGAATGTTATTTGCACTGTTGAGACTTTTCCTTTATTCAAAGACCGTTTCCAATCTCTTAAGTATATAAAGAAGTGAAGACAAGGAACAGTCATAAATCTCATAAATCCTGTGTTTTAAAACAAAAATAACTATCAGTATGAATGAAGAAAAATGCCCGAGTCAGAAAAAAAAAATCCTTTTTAGGAAAGTCGCAAAATCCAGTAATGCAATCTAGCAATATATTACACTTAACTCTTCTTTACACTTTCCTTTAAAAGTTTTATCTGATTTTGACTACAATGTAATTGACCAGCAAGGACTGAATCGTATCCTTAAGGAGTATAAATTTTTAACTTTTCAATACATTCATACACTTAAATTTTTCTTCAAACACGACGTAAAGAGGAAGGGTTTATTTTCTAATCATATGTGTGTGAAAGATAGTATACTGTGTGTTTCGTACAGGCCTGTTAAAGGCAAAAGCACAATATAAGACGGCCGACGTTATAATAATAGAATTTCATTAAATCCTCTTCCTTATAATTAAGCTATGATTTTCAAAGGGTGTTTTGCGCATCGTATTAGAAATCTTTAAGTGCAGAAGTTGTGCGTCCCTGACATAACTTTTAATGTTATTTAAGTTTTAGTTGAAGTTGCTAACGTAAGTGCAGCCGTCCTGAGTTTTTCCTAATGTGAATCAATGTATTTCGACTTATCAAATGATGAACATTGTGGAGTCTTATCAAAATAAATAAATCAATTGACTCTTGACACATTTAAACATTCCACTGTTTACTTAAAGATTTAATTTTACGAAACGGGTTGAGAACAGAATCATCATGTTAAAGTTAGTCATTTAATCGAGTTATAGGATGTTTAATCTAATTTACGTTCCTGGTTTTATTTTTAAAAAAGTGTTTAACCCCTAAAAGACTGCAAAAACTACATCATTTTGATTTCGTTTTCATCTGCAAAATAAAATATCAAAATATCTAGAAGGCATGTACATTGAAACTTGTTATCCAAAATATAATACCTGCTATAATTAGTACTTGTGGGTCCTCTATGTTCGATTTGCTATGAATTTCTTTCATGGACAAATAAATATTAATATCTATTCATTGAATTTCTTTCATAAACAAATAAATATTAATATTCATCCATTGCATTTCTTTCATAAAAAATAAATATTAGTATTCATTCATTGAATTTCTTTAAAGAAACAAAACTCTCTGATAGAGAGATGAAGTATCTCGAATTGTAAAAAGGTATTCTTAAAAGACGTCGACATTAAAAGAATAAATCTTCAGTTAAGGCTTTACAAATAGTGACAAGAAAATGACTCATCAGACTTTTCGCCCAGCTTTGCTTGCGTGTGGAGTTATTCCTTCAATGGAAATTTGTCCTTTGGCCGAGATATGAAAATAAAAGGTGTCATTATTGTAAGCTTGGCACAATAACAAGAGAAAAAAAAACAATTTCCGGGATATTTTAAAACAAAAAATACATTTTAACATGTTCCGTTTTTCTGACAAAACATATTGTGTGAAGCCTACAGGCAAAATAATGTTTCACACGTTTATAACTTTTGATATTGGTTTCCTGGTTTGTTTGCTTATTTATGAATTAAATATTTATTTTTCTAAAATCTAATAGAAAACTAATTAAACTTTATAGACAGTTCTTCATTTATTAAATATGTTTTATTTATTCAGACATTTAAGTAAATTGAAAAATGTTAATAATCACTTTATATTGTAGAAAGAATTAGATGATGTCAGAAGACAGTAAAACCGTAGAAAAAAGTTTTTGCGTCTGAATGTTTTCACCTTCGTACCTGGGTAAGCAGCGAAAAAGCAATAATTGTAATCATAATTTACATATATACACTGACATACATGTTTCAAACTGAGCAGAAGATGCTCAGGAAATCATGTAGTCTATGGGCCTCATAATAAGGACCTTAAATCACTTATTATAAGAGGGCCAAAGTTTATGGAACCCCGGTCTTTCAACATAGTTTCAAAAATATTATAATATTTATAAATATTATAAATTCAGTAGAAGATTATGTCAGACGATGGACTAAATATGGAAAAGAAGAACATGACACATTGTCAGAATGGACTAAATGTATTAGATGGATGTTGAAATCGCGCATTAAGCGACTGAGGGGCAATATGAAAATCATCTATCCTTCTGTCTTTGACATCTTGAATTTTTTGTTGTACAGTCCTCCCGAAGTTTCTCTTTCACTGCTGTTAATATTTTAGTGAAGAGTAAAGAAGGAGGCCTGGTAGAATATTTACTAGAACCCACTATGTATCTTTGTTTGTAAGGATTTTTATGGAGTTAAAAAACTTTTAGAAAATTTTCAGTTACAAAATTTTAACAAAATCAGAACATCAAAAGATACGACTTTTCAACACTTTATACAACCATTCCCCTCGATAACTTAAAGTCCAGGCTTTTTGACATAGACAACTGCTTTTTCAATAAAAATGGAACTCGTAAATATGCTCACCTCGTCATTTTTATTTTGTTAAAAAGCAATCTGATTGTACACGCAAGTACTCTGAAGTTGATAGTAAAATGATGCTTGAGTTTCTGATTGACAATATCTATGTAGTTCTTGGAGATCAGGTCTTCATGGTTACAAATTGCGCTCCCTCTTTAGCAGACCTATTCTTGCATTCAGATGAAGCAGAAATTATTCAAAAACTTCAGCAAGAAAAGAAGAAAACAATTGCAGCGGCCTTCAACTCGATATTTAGATATTTTGACGATGTATTCTCAATTATCAATAGTTACTTTCATTCATATGTCGACTCGATATATTTCAAGTGAGCTTGAAATAAAAGATACCACAGAGTCTTACTCATCTGTTTCATTTTTGGATGTTTTACTAGAAAAAGACCTAACAACAAAGCTTTATGATAAACTTGATGACCTCAATTTTTTGATCGTCAACTTCCCTTACTTATGTAGCAATATACCCTTATCACCTGCATTTGGGGTATTTGTCTCCCAAAATTGATTCAATATGGAAGATCATGCTCTTTGTATGGACAATTTTTAAATCGATGCAAGCTATTGACAAACAAAAGATGAAACAACAATATCAGCAGTCTCGTTTTATAGTCCTCATTTCGTAAGGTCTGGGGTCGATACAATGGCCTTGTCAGCAAATATAATTTATCATTGAGTCAAATGCTGACTGACATTTTTCATACTAATTGTTAGGCCATTATTTACACATTGAATTGTCTACGGATTTTTCCGTTTTTTCCCGATCATGAAAAGAAGCACACGTCGGGTGTGACCGGTCGGCAGAGGATGCTCACGCCTTCATGGCACCTGATCTCACCTTTGATGTTTTTGGAGGTCGTGTCTGCTCTGTTCCCGATGTGTATTGTCTGACTGGACGTTGAGCTTGAATACTGTTCGTCATCTCCGTTTTTTTATTGGTATTATCTATCATAAATTCATATCAGTCTGAAATTAAAGAATTTAATGAAGAATAGATTCAGTTTTAAAAGGAGATTTGGAAAAAAATATTTTTGTAGAAAGTTTTAAATTTTTGGTTTTCTCTCCCTGTTGGCATCCTAAATGATAATGAATGATTGATTAAATGTTGTTTTTCGTCCCATTCAAGATTTTTTTCACTCGATACAGAGACGTCACAATAATCCGGTAAAAGACTTTAAATTAATTAAGACCTTTACTGGGCACTCCTGTCCCTTGAGCAGTGAGGGAGCTTTATCTAATTAACACCTACAGTGATTTGGGGCCTCGGTTTTTAAGGTCTCATCCGAAATTCCCGAAACTTTCACTTCAAAGTGCCTTGGCTAAGGAACAATTTCTACCTATATTTTTCGAACTAGGTCTGCCGTGGCTGGAGCTTGAACCGATCATGGAGCAAGCCCTCTACCGACTGACCTACCTTGGCAGTCTTGATTATTTTGAAAATTCCAATATCTTATTGCACACTTAAAGGACACAACAAATCATATTCCAAAATATTATTATGCTTTTGTGTGAAATGTACGAAGAGTTCTGGGAACCAGGGTTTTTTTCTCTTTCTTCAACCCCAGTTAGCGCCAAGAATGAAAATGAAAACTAAAGAAAGTCTTATATCATAGGATCTACATTATAAAGCATATTTAAAAAATCATATGGCTACTGCTTAAAACGTAAGAGAAGTTTGAGGAGGAAGATAGTATGACAGAAGGGTGGGTTGATAGACTATGAAAACAACAGCATACCCGAACTGTCTATAGAAAGTTTAGATATGATAATACGTTGCCCCTTGCGCGTCCCAATCTTTGTGCTCTGAACGAATTCTGGATTTAACATCAGTGTAATAAAAAGACTAGTGTTGACGCCACAGATATTTTTCCTGGATTTTCCCAAATATATGTATCTTTATAATTAAAACTTTATTCTACTGTTATTGCTCCACCCTATCCCCACCTAGTGACCATGATTTGGAGATACATAAATTTACTAAAACAAGAGGGTGATTTCACGTTAAGTTTTTATTTATCTTTTCTAGCTCTCTGAATCTTGAAATATCCTATTTTCACTATTTTCTAACTATCTCTTTTTTTTTAAATTGTGTAGACTTTCAAAGAAAAATTGGATGTTCTTATATTTCTATAGATGCATTATTTTTGCAAAATTTAGTTGAATTTAGTTCAGTTGATATAAAGGGAAAGTTAAATTTAACATTTTATAGAATTACAACTACGCACTTTGTTAAGAATAAATTATGAAGATGACCAAAAGCAATCATTCTCAAACGTCCATATAAACAATAGAAAATGAGAGCAGAAAAATCAAGGACCCCAGAAACTTCAGAGGAGCCATGAGGGACTACGCATTTCCTGTCGACCTGTCTTTTCCGCCATGTGCCTTTTGACTTGACTGGGTAAACAGATAAATCATTAGTTAGCTCAGTATGAAAACAATAGCCTATCAATTTGTATTAAAATCGTCAGTCAACATTCAGCAGGTAGTATTTGCAAACAGGGTCATTGTATCGAACATAGGGTTTGCGAAATGTTGACTTTAAATTAGATTGTTGATACCCCTGTAGCATCAGCATATTTAGCAGTAACCAGCCTTAATTTTAAAAAATGCTCGTAAAATTGCTGAAAATTCTCTTACTATCGAATCAAATAAGAGAGATAAACACCATATGCAGGCCTTAATTTTAAAAAATGCTCGTAAAATTGCTGAAAATTCTCTTACTATCGAATCAAATAAGAGAGATAAACACCATATGCAGGTGATAATGGTATATTGCTACCTAAAGAAAGGAAGTCGATAGAAAATTTGAATTCATCATGTCAGTCATAAAGTTTAGTTGTTAGTTTATCATCAGTGTCTTTCTCTAGTTAACCTTGAAGTATGACGCAAGTGTCTCATTAGCGTCTTTTATTTCGAGTTCTTGAGATACATTCAATGAACGTATGAAAAACGTGAATATTATTTATTGATTTAATGTCCTCGATACATCTTAATTTCGAATTAAAGGCCATAGCAAGATACATCTCCTTTCTTGTTGAAGTTTTTTGATAAATACTGATTCAAAAGAATACAAACTAGGTGCTCTAATAAAGATTTAAATTCAGGTTAGCTCATGTGAGGTGAAAACTTTATAATATTATAGTTTTATCTCCTGACAAAATAAAACATTGGTCCATGCATTCATGCATTCAGGTATCTGCATCTCATTTTAACTTGCTTTCATACCAAGTAATTTACAATCTGTATTTAAATTGTGGATCACTGTCTGTATTTCTCGCAAGCCAATGTAAACACTGATTCACGTTTGATATGGAACAAAAACATCCTTAACGTCACATTTAAAAAGGCCATGTCAGTACGAAGTCATTTAATTTGTCGTCCTTTATGACCTACATGTAGTTTGAGCTAAATTTGATGTTTTGATAACATACGATCAAATGGATCTGGTCAATTTCAGTTTAAAAGATAAATTGTCCAAAGATTTAATTTTGTTAGTTTAACTTTAATCAATCGTGCTGAAGACGCGTCACAGGGCAGAAATGATTAAAGAATTTAAATAAAACCTAGAAAATTAAATGGTTTTGAAGAAGTTGCATCTCGTGTTTAATTTGAATACATTGAAAAGTAGAAAACATTTGCTGTGGCCTTCAACTCGACATTTAGATATTTCGACGACGTATTGTCAATTAACAGTGATTATTTCCATTCATAAGTCGATACGATATATCCCAGTGAGCTTGAAATAAAAGATACCAAAGAGACTGACACATCTGTTTCATGTTTGAATATTTTACTTGAAAAAGACCTTAATGGTAATCTAACAACCAAGCTTTATGATAAACATAATGACTTTAACTTTTCAATGGTCAACTTCCCTTACTTAGCAGCAATATACCTTCATCACCTGCATACGGGGTTTATATCTCTCAGTTGATTTGATACGCAAGAGCATGCTCTACGTATGAACAAATATCTAAAACGAGGTAAGTTATTGACAAACAAGTTGATGAAACAACAATAACAGCAGTCTCATTTTTATAGTCCTCATTTTGTAAGTTCTATGGTCGATACAATGACCTTGTCAGCAAATACAATTTATCATTGAGTCAAATGCTGACTGACATTTTTCATACTAATTGTTAGGTCATTATTTACACACTGAATTACCGACGGATATTTACGTTATTTCCCGAAATGACAAGGAGTACAGGGGTGTGAACGGTCGGCTCACTCCTCCATGGCATCTGATCCCACCTCTGATGTTTTAGAGGACCGTGTTTGCTCTGCTCCAAAATTTGTATTGTTGAATGGACCTTTGAGCTTGAATTCTGTTCGTTGTCTCCATACATTTTATTAAACATACCATCGCTTTTACACAAAACATCCAATATTTACACTGAAAACACCATAATTGTTACAAGTTTCGAAAACATTTGTTGTATGTTTGACATATTAAGAACTGATGTACATAACATGGGTCATTAATTCAAAGTGATTTTTAATAACTCAACATGACCGATGATGATGGTATTCTTACTACTTGCCAAAAAAATGAAGGTGCACATTAATTTCTGTTAACTGGTTTTTTTTTTTTTTTTTTTTTTTTTTTTTTTTTTTTTTTTTTTTTGATTGATTGATTGATTGTATGTTGTTTTACGCCCATTTCGAGAGTTTTTAACTAATATAGAAAAGTTACCATATACCGTCGAAGGGCTTCAGTTTTAGACTCAGATCCATTGAGTTAGGGATCTTTATCTTACCAACGCCTGTCGTGACTCAGGGACTCCGTTTTTAAGGTCTCATCCAACCCCACAGCCCCCCAAATTTCACTTCAGAGTGCCGAGCGCTTGGCAAAGGAACAGTTGCTGTATGTTTTCGTGTCGCCTACATAGCAGAGCGGCACTAAGGGATCACTTAACCCGGCGTCTCTCTGTCTGTATGTCCGTCTGTCTGTCTAGCTGTCCGTCAGTCTGACTGTCCGTCTGTCACACCTTATATCTCAAGAACTGTCAGAGGTATGGATTTAATACTTTGCACATAAATTGCTTTGCACTATGGCTTTTGTAATTTACCATGATTACTGACCTCGTGACCTTGACCTTTGACCTACTTTCCAAAATAGCTCATAGTGTCGATATATAGAATACTTTTGACATTAAAGAGGTAAGTCTATGCTTTTTAGCATATGCACTATTTTTCATAAGACAATATGAAAAATACCAGCATTATAATCCACTTGACCTTGACCTTTGACCTACTTTGCAAAAAATATCTTGGGCAGTTTAATTAAACTTACGATTTTTGAATTTTTAGGAGCAGGGTTTACATAATTAGCTTTTACACATGTTTATGAGCTTATGATAGTGTACTATGAAACCGTATGATGTTCAGTTACCAGACAAACTTATATTTTTAAATACAATGAAAATACATTGGGATCGGTATTCCACAATGGATCGAGTAGACTTAGAAATTCAGTAAAGACAGACTGAAATCTCATTTGAATGATTCTTGGAAACACGTTAAGCTCAAGAGAAAGTACTTTGAAATTGTATGATATTCAGTTACCAGACAAACTTGTATTTAAATTCCATAAAAATACATTGAATCGGTATTCAACAATGGATTGTGTAGAATGACAATTGTAATAATAACACACTGAAATCTCTTTTGGAGGATTGTTGGAAACACGTACATGTATTAATAAAATGACAAATAGTTATTTCTATTAATTTTAATTTAATTATTCATTTGAGGGTTATGGAACCATATTTTCTTTGATTGTCAGATTCTATCGCAGTCATACTATCATGGATGCTTTTTCTTTTTCTTTGCAGGCAAATCCATGAACTCTCAGTCTATCATGCTTATAGGTAAATAAAAAGCTGACCACCCTTAGATTTATTTACACCTTTAATGAAGCTACAAAGCAGGCGATAAATGCGTTCCTTGGAACACTCTAATTTTCTTACTTCGGTCAATCGCGGCCAGTGTTTGAACCAACAACCTTCCGATCACGGATCGAACACTCTACCGACTGCAATACTGTAACGGTGAATTTGAAGATTTTAATTAATATTATTCTTAAGATCTTTTATAAGTATGTCTACCAAACCCCATATGAGTTTGAGGATATTTTACGAAATTTTATCAGTAAGTCAATAAACAATTGATAAAATCTACTAAAAAATCATCACCTGTAGTATGGTTTTAAGGTGCCATTTTGAGATGATATTTTACAGTAGATTGTCCGATGACGCTTATTTTCAATAAAATAATGTTTCGTCAAGAACATGATTAATAAGAACAATAGGGTAGTGACAAAAATGTAATCATTTGTTTTTTATCTGTTTTAATTGTTTAAAAAATTAGAAATACATGTGTAAAGGATTACGCTCTTTTCAAACAAATAAACAAGAATTGTATTTGGCGCTGCTCATTTTCTCCGGACACAATTAGTTTCAACTTGTATAGTATGCATCAATTGCCAGCAGATTAGTGTAAAACACATTCAAAGTCAATTGCTCCTATAATTATTTAAGTCAATTTTCCCTCCAATCCTTGTTGATTAGACTAAAAGCACGGTAGAAGTAATATGAACCAAAATACATTAACATTAAAACTCAAAACAACTATAATGATTAAAAGGTGAAAATATAATATAATAAATAAAAAATAACATTTCTCATTCCAAATAACGACTTGAATATTTTACGTACATTTCCTTTTTTATCATCTTTTTTTGTCCTACAATAATTGCATAGTAAGCCATTAAGACCACTCCTTTGCATTACACAGTGTGCATAAAAATTTGTTTTGTTTTGTATAATAAAGAGTTGTTCCGGACTTCCCTTAGTACACCTGCACGCAGAAATATACCTTGTATACCCACTTTCAGTGCAAGAACGTCTATGTGGTTTAATTTGAAAAGTGGTTTTGAGAAAGGACAGAACAAAAGCACATGAAAAAATTTAAATTCTTAGAAAGAGTTTTCTTATGACGTACATGCAAGTCCATGATTTCTATCCCCGGTATAAAGTTATTACTAGGTCGCACTAACTGTAACCTAATTCATACGTGATTTTTTTTTTTATTTTCAGTGCATTTCCGCACTTATCTACGGTTAGACTTTTTGTCAACATGCAATTTATTATGTTTAAATACAAAATAGTAATGTAACCATGCAACACACTTCTTAAATTTGGTATAATTCTTTTTACACACACACACAGAGAGAGAGAGAGAGAGAGAGAGAGAGAGAGAAGGACATTCTTCAAAATTAAGTCGGTTTTAAATATTTTTTTACGTTCCCAGCAATCAAATTGAATTTGAATTACCATACCTATACTGAATTCCTTAACTACGTAAAAATTCTTACAAACAAAGATACACAGCTAGATCTAGTAAACGTTGTACCAGCCTCTTTCCTTACGCCTCATTAAAATATTAACAGCAGAGAAGGAAAACTTTAGGAGTACTGTACAACATATTCGACAAGTTAATGAGAGGTTAATATTTGAAACCTTCAAGGAACATTTAGAAAATTTGAAATCACATAATTTAACCAAAGTCAATATATAGCATCAGAATGTACGACTTTTCAACACTTCATACAACAATTCCCTAAGGGAAATTAAAGTCCAAGCTTTTTGACATTATAGACAGCTGCTTTTTCCATAAAAATGGAACTCGTAAATTTAAATACTTTGTCATTGGTCATCTGCAAAATTTTGTTTACGAACATTCTAATTGTACACATAAGTACTCCGAAGTTGATATTTAAAAAATGCTCGAGTTACTGATTGGCAATATCTATGTAGTTTTTGGTGATTAGTTTTTCAAGGGAAAAACTTCAAATTAAGTCTACATCCGATATGTACCCAAAGAACTCCCTGTCGAAGTTTTTTTTTTGTTTTTTTTTTTTTTTTTGTTTTATGTCAAGTATCACCATATGCCTTTCTTCAATAAGGTCAAGTCATTGGAAATTATGATACAATCGGAGACCGAAACCAAGGCAGCAATACATAAAATAGTGAGACGAACCATTCATCCTTTCAAAAATCATTTTTCACTTTGAATCATTTCCAGCAACATACATGGACAAAATGACAAATTAAAGAAATAATGGAAATTGCTCAAAAATCTAGATTAAAATATTAAAAATCTGTAGAGCTTTTCATATAGAGGTATCTCCTTGAAATAATTTATAATTGACCCACAAATGCTTTGAAAAAGGACCCACAAGGACCCATGATTACTTTGATAAAAGAAATTGTCATGATAAAAAATGAAAATAATGACATCTTCAAAAGAAAGTTAGAACTTTATTGATTCACAATAACAATTTTATTCATCAAATTACTAAATTAACTTTCTCCTAAACGCACTTCTTGTTATTGGGGTACTGATTAAATTGATTGCTGCAGCTGTCATTTAGGGTTAGAGTTTATTTACTGTCAAACCAGTTTAAGGCATTTTCACCAACTTCCCCTAACCAGTCAGAAAGGATCACTACTTAATACGTCCTTAATGACAGATGCAAGAAAAGGGGGGTATAACCATCATTTCTAGTGACAAAGATTTTTTTACATGTTTATCAAACTTTCTGGACATTTCAAAGGCCATATGTTACAAGTAATAAGCATACAAACAACCCATGTATATAGTTATGCGTATAAATTCAATGTAAAAAAAAATCCTGTTTGAGATTATAAGATATAAAATCCCATGTTTTTTTTTAAACAAAGTAATAGTCCCATTAAAAGATGAATTGCCAGTTTCTAATGACATCAGAGAATTTCCATAACTTTGATCTGCAGTCGTTGTTGGATTTTTAGATTCTCGTAATGGAAATTTTTCTTCCTTAGGCCAGGTAAACAATTTTGTAATTTTAAACATTTCTACCTAAAACAGCCCTGTCAATTTTTCAACATGTATTATGAATAAGAAGATCATTTTTCTTCTAATTAAAAGTTCTGAGACACCAAACCCCGTACAATGTTATACTATTAGTTGAGAACCTCATAAACAAGGGAATATACTGACTAGAATAATCTCCCAAATGATTTTCAGTAATCATTTAGACATAAGATGTATTTTAACATTTTCAATCATGACACTTTGATTTAATGAAAATGCTTGAATATGAAAGGTGAACGAACAGTGATCAATCTCATAAATCCAGTAAACAAAACCAGTCAAAAACAGGCCTTGGCAAAAACACCGACCACTGAAAACACTAGAGGTGGAATCAGGTGCTTTGGAGGAGTAAGCATCCCCGGTTTTAGTATGATAAACATTTGATATTCCATGGTTTGTGAATAATTATGATTTTTTTTTACTGTTTTTCTGATATTTTAATGAAAAAAGAAAAGATGAAAATAACGAACAATAATCGATCTTATATGTCCTTTAAACAAGACAAATTGTAACTAGATAAAAACACAGATATTAAAAGATATTAAATCATTATTTCTTCACTCATTTCAAATGTACAAATGCCCATCTTCGTTCAGAAAGATCTTTACTTTGAATGGATGGTCTCGAAATATTTAGTTTAAAAAGAGGCTTAACAATTGGTATGAAATATTTCGGGCAAAATTCGACTGAATGATCAGATATATTTGCTACCAATGTCATCAACTTATTTGTCAGTAGACTGCCTCGGTTAGAAAAATTGATCGTCTTACTCAGAACATGCTCTTGAGTAGCCAATAGGTTGGGAGACATAAACACTATATGCGGTGATAATGAAATACTTTTACATAAATAAGGAAAGTTGATATTGGTTGATTGTATGTTGAAGTTGATATTGGAAAAAACTTAAATCACCTCGTTTGTTGTTAGCTGGACCTTACTGTGTAACATATTGGTAATTGATAGCATGTCATCGAAATATCTAAATGTCGAGTTGAAGGCCACATCAAGTATTTTCATATTTTCATGTAGAGATGTTTGAATAAATTCTGTTTCATATGAGTATAAAAACAGGTCGGCTAACAAAGAAGTAAAGAAGTAAAATAAGTATCCACTAGAATTCCAACAAATTCAACAGATTATTGGAAGACCTGCTCCCCAAAAACTACATAGGTATTGTAAATGAGGAACCTCAGCATCCTTTAAATATCAACCTCAGAGTACTTATGCGTAGAATCAATTTTACAATGTAATTTTGTAGATGACCAATCACAAAATATGAAAATTTCTGAGTTCTATTTGTTAACAAAGCTGTTGTCAATGATATCAAAAAGTCTAGTTTTTAATTCATCATCAGAAAAGGTTGTACAAAGTGTAGAAAAGAAATGCTAAACAATTTCATTTATAAGTTTTAAGTAACATTCAAATAATCTTTGAACGTAAAACAAATAGGATAAATGTTATTTTACTAATACATGTACTTCGTTTAACATCATATCAACTGCTAAAAAATCATTACAATATATATATATATATATATATATATATATATATATATATATATATATATATATATATATATATATATATATATATATATATGACTGCCGTCATGAGAAAAGGGCCCTTATCTTTTGACGTCATAATGCTCAGAAAACGACGTCAAAGTCGCGGTGTTGTAAACACGGAAGTAATTTTTGTCGACTGCGTTTTGTGAACAAGAAATAAAATTGGATTTCCAGGTGAAATAAAAAAAATATTTGAAAATTGATGCCGAAATTTGTAATAAATAATATTATTACTATTTAGTACATGTATTTATTCATAATTCTGTTTATTAATAAGCATTTTTCTTGATATCGCATAATTAATCTAATCGCGACATTGAACACATTGTTGGGTACAGCGATTTATAGCGATGTCTATATACTATGCATGACTAAAAATACTGTGTATTTGTTTTCTGAGCAATTTGCAAATACTTAAATTTGACTCATATGAATTAGACTTATTATTAAAAGGTATTCTACATGCACGTAAATATGTTTCAGAGAGAGAGAGAGAGAGAGAGAGATAAATGCACATATACGCGTACTTTATAAGTGCTTTATTTTAAAAATTCCTTCATTTTAAAATGGTTATTTAAATTTTAATCCATAGTTAATCATATTGATATGCACAATTAGACCAGAGAAGGGCGAAGCGTTAATGTGTGTGTGGGGGGGGGGGGGGGGGGGGATCGGGAGATTATTGACAAACAAACAAAATATAAATAAATAAATCGACGAATAAAAAAGACAACCGGTAAAAGTTCAAACAAAAAAAGAGAGAACGTCTTGTTTTTGATAAAGATACTTGTAACATGGGAGATTCGAACCTACATGTACTACAACAAATGAAAAGGGGGGATTGTATAAATGTTATGTAAATAATTCTCTACAAAATTAACAGCAAAAGAATATGCTTAGGGAAAAAAATGGAGAAAAGGGTGCCACGAAAATTTTGCTACAAAATATAATTTTGAAAAAAAAAATAATGAAATGATCAAATAATGCATAAAATATAGTACTCTCTGATACACAATTACTTTTGTATAAATTTTCTTAAATTGTTCCGATGAAAGCTGGCTTGAAATTAAATTGCGCTTGGTTTAGGAATTTTATTAAAATAAATCTAATGTGGGCTTTTCCATGAGCATTATACTCAACGTTGAAGAAAATAACATTTATATGGAACGTGACATTATGCGTGAAAATATGCGTATGAAACAGAAGAAAAAAGCAGATTAAACGATAGATTAGGCTGTATATAAAGAAATTACGAACTTCTGGTAAATGTTGATATAGCGACATCTTTTGAGAATAAATCACTGACAGAGGAAAAAAGTACTAGTAACAAGTGGTTAAATTATGAATGTCATATTATATTGTTATAAAAATGTTCTGATCATCAACGACATTAACACCAACTGTTAGACAACAATAAAAAAAATTTTCATTTTGAGAAAGATGGAAAATAAAAGCAATGGTGACGTTTCAAGCGACAAAAAACAAAACAAAAACGGAGGCTCATGCAAAGTTTTGATGACCGTGAAATATGAAAGGAAGCATTTTTTTTTTACTGACTATTGAAATCATGTATGTAATAAATTAGTCACGTTTCGCGTTTAAATCTTGGACGTCGAGTCTCATCTCGATAACCCGGATATCTCGACATTTTCTGAAAGTTCCGTTGATGCCGGGATACTATTAGTAATCCAGGTCCAATCAAAGGTGTACGGGGATTTACCCCGGGTTTTATTCCATACATCACGAGGCCGAAGTTTATAACTGTACCTGACTTTAAGGGAAGGATTAAACAAACACACATCCTTTCTGCTTTTAATAAAAAATATATATTTCTCTTCCAGTCGAGTGGTGACAGGCAAAAAATACGAGTCATGTTCTTTAATCTCACCATTCCAAGAAAGTGGTATTCTTTGAAAAATGGATTGCCTATTTTACTTTTAGCTTCCACGTCACAAGCAGATACTAAGTCTCCTATGAAGAGATTCAACTTAGAGCGGCAGAGTTTCAAACATTCAAGGAAATATTGCTTAAACGCATCATACAAAAATATAACGTGTATTGGACGTAATATTTAATTATTGCTTAAGACTTCTGAAAACCTTTGATGTCAAGTTAGCTGATGTCACGGATTAAGATGAATAGATGACCTTAATTGCGTAAAAATATATTTAAGTCTTGAAAGATATTCAGTTTCAATTTCAAATAGATTTCGTCAAAATTGTAACGCAACTATATTTTATTTTGCTTAGAAAAATCCAGCTCCATTAAGTGTACATATATTAAAAAGAGTCAAGAGCAGTACAGCCCTCTCTTTGATCAAACTATACAATATGTTATTTTTTACAGAACTTTCCGTAAATCTGAGTCGGAAACCGGACAATCGTTTACACATGCATTGTGAGTGATTAATATCTGACGAGATTTTATCAATTCCAAAAATCCAGGGAGGTTATTATTTCAGATCGAGCGCAATGTTACAAGGAATTAAATTTTTCTAGAATTGAAATGTCGAGCATTGATAAGCTTAAAATATGACACGTGTCTGCCGGCTATCTTTGCATGTCCAGCAGGTGATACTGAGTAATTAGTATCTGGCAATATGATAGCGAATCGCCAAATCGTTTCGACATTGAATCATTTTTACAGAAATTTTTATAAAGTTTTCTTTTTGAGATTACATTAGCGACCCTTATAAGAAATATTGAACGATTGTTGTGTCCAAGTGATACAGTAGTAGCGTCGAAACCACAGGTGCAAAGCACCCTCACCCCACCCCCACCCCCAAAAAAGTATAGAAGCATTTATAGCAGCTTTTCTATTAAGCATGATTTACTTTGAAATTTTTAAAGAAGTTGAGAAACAGTTTCAATTTTCACGTACGAATTAACCTTTCTTAAACGACAATCCTTTGACATCATTATGTGTCTCTCTTTTATGTTACTAAGACAGGAGAAGAAATTGAATTGTATGATGAACAATGAAAATTTATTAAACATTTGTTTTATCAAAGTATTTTTAAAGAGTTTAATTAAAAAAAATCGCTCGGATGTACAGAACATATTTATTGTTTATGATTTTTTATGAACAGAAGATGCTTTAAAAAAAATAATTAAACATTATGGCGTCCATTAGAATTCTTTGGTGATACAGAAAATACATAAAATGTTACATGATTGAATTATTCCCCTCCTATAACAACGTGTGTGTGTCTGTGTGTCGAGGGGGGGGGGACTGAGTGAATGCCTGCTTATATTAATCCAAAAATATTTTTTTATAAATATATCGGGATCGATGTGCTGATGTCCCGCGTTACGAGCGTTGCCCTTCCTTGGGTTGGATCTATCCTTTCTCTATTGGACACCTGTGAAGTTTTTTTTTTATGTTTTTAATTTACAAGTGTTTTATATATTGTATAAATTTGGTTAGAGTATTAAATATAAAAAGAATATCTTGTGCTGAAATAGTGGAATTGTACAAATATTATTTTTTCAAATGAATATAAACCGTTCCTAGATCCTGTCATGGCCACCCCACCCCCCTCCTTTACGATATCACTGAATCTGTCTCTAAAATAGTATGAACTATAAAGGCAACTTTCCTTAAGAATAATTACATACTAGAAGCTTGGAAGAAGAAATCAATTTTTTTCAAGTTTATTTGTGTCAAAACGATTAAAGTTATTTAAATAATTTTAAGAATGTTTGGAAACTGAATTTGACGCACGCGACGTCATTACATTTTCAGTGAGTAACGTCAACGTTATTTTGAGGCGATTTACTAAAATGCTCATAAAATATTGAAAAAGTGAGATATTTTTAAATGTTATGTATTTTTGCATTCAGAAAGAGTCAGGCTATCAAAATATACCAAAAAGTCAATTTGTGAAATTTTGACCTTAAGGGCCCTTTTCTCATGACGGCAGTCATATATATATATATATATATATATATATATATATATATATATATATATATATATATATATATATATATATATATATATATATATATATATATATATATATATTTAAAATTACAATTTGAATGACTAGAAAATATCTAAATTTCAAATAAGAGTGAAGAAATATTACTGCATTGTCAGTTACGGGCATTATTGCTGTATTTGAGAGGTCTGGGTGTTTCTTAAATACTTATACTTGTGGATGTTTCATCTTTTTGTATTTAGTCTCTTGGGTTTTTCTTTTGTGTGACAACATATTCGATTCATGACAACATATTCGATTCATTTATCATATACATGTACATCTGATAATATTAAAGATAAGTTAATTGTGACTACGTTTATAACCGTAACCACTAACATTTCTCTGTAGTAAAATCACACTGACTAGAATTCCATGTGAAGATTAATCAATCACGTATGTTTGTTTATTATGTAAATTTTGATATTCATTGCGTTTCGTGATCGGGAGGCTCGGGTTCGGTTCTCGTTCACCGCGCGGAGTCAAACCTAAGACATGAACATAGGTAGTGACTGTTCCTTCGCCAATTGCCCGGCACTAGAAATGAAGGTCACGGGTCTTTCGGATGAGACCTTAAAATTCGCTATTCAGTGTTACGGTATGCGTTGGCACGAGAAAGAATGCACACTGCTCAATGGCCCTTATTGCCGAGTATAGTTCTAAATTTTAAGCCCTTCACCGGTATATTGCGATGTCTGTATATGAATGATAAATTCTCGAATGCGACTTACAAGAACATAAAAGCAATCAATTTTAAAAACCAAAAAAATAATTTTATTGTCTTGTGTCAGTATGTTCACTTTTTATAATCTGATTATAATTTTTTTTTTTTTTTTTTTTTTTTTTTTTTTTTTTTTTTTTTTTTTAATTTTTTAAATTTTTCGATGAACATTTTTGTCACTGAGACATGATATTTCTAACAAACATCTTTTTCGTGTAACATATCTATAAAAATGTATCTAGAGCAATATACTCCTATTATAATAAATTTCGTTTAACATATCTATATAAACGTATCTAGAGCAATATATCCTATTATAATACATTTCATTGTGACACACACACACACACACACACACACACACACACACATATATATATATATATATATATATATATATATATATATATATATAAAGTTCTCAACAGCTATATACTCCTGTAAACTACATTTAGAGATAATTGTGTGATTACTTATTTTACTTTAGTATATGTGCACTTCTTTCCCATTGCTGTAATTGTATTTCATTCACCTCCTTGCTTGAATGCTCTCTAGCATGTGTTTTGAAATCATTTGATCTATATCTGAGGCCTTCAGCCTGACTTCATTCATTGAAATAATGATTTTGTATAAAGAGCTCACTCATCCATATGTGTATTGTCTGAATAGTTCACGACTTTCTGTAATAAAATTCAATAAACACTGGACACCTAAGAGCTCCTTGTCACCTAGCTTTACTCTTACCTTTAACAGGTGCTTGTACTTTGTCACTGAATGTGTCATCAGGTGGGAAGTTTCCTTAATCCGCCTGGATTTAGTTTGTTAATCTTAATCAATTTTGTCGTTACAATGCCTAGTATTGGTCTTTGTTCCGCAATGTGTTACCTATCAGACAAAACAGATTTGCTTTAAATATAGAAAATATATCTTGAGATTTTATTATGATTGATCAATTCTTACTATTTTTTAAATTAATCTCAACCTAGTCAATACGACTTATATTTGACTGCTGCATCCTTGCATTGAATATTGATTAAGAAAGATGGACTGAATCATAATTCCGTTTTAACATTTAAATTTAGAATTAACTATTCCTTATTATAAAGTTATATAATTCCTCTTACATATTACAGAGTGCTTGTTTGGTTTGACGATTTGGTGGGCGAATTGTATGAGGTTACCAAATCAGTCCAGATTACAAGGATTTCAAGCTCTAAAATAATATACTTTCTGAATATATTTTCTGAATTAATAATCATATCCCATTATATCATTATATCAGAGATAACATTGTAATTGCTTTTCTTCTTACGTCTTATTTTTTACAAATGTAGAACGGTCTAAAAATGTACCAATTTTGTAATATTTGCATTCAAATTAGCATCTGTTTAAATAGATACGGATTAAATTGATTGATTTTAACCGAAAGAAAATTTTTTTTCTTTAACATGTTTTCCTGTTAGAAGAGATGAATCAGACAAGGTCCTGTTTAACTATCCTTTTATGATATAATTACAACTGCTAGAAGACTCGTATCATCGGGAAGAAACTACTCATGGCTTAATTGTTATATAAATCATATGAATCATTTTCTTTTTTTCAATTTCAATTACCTAAATAAATTAGTTTATTGAAATTTGATACAATTTAATGATCATGGTGTATGGGGGTATACAAAGTTGTAATGGATATAAAGTTGTCCATTATCGGTTGTGTCAAGAAGGGATTTGAAATGACGCAATAGTATAACATAGAGGCCCAAACAGAACGGTACCAAATGCTAATGCAACCTTTTTTTAAAAGTTACCGCTTTGAATTTGTTTGAAAGTAGAGTACATTGTAATTTATAAAACATTAAGGTATGTCACTCGTGAAATTTGTTATATCAAGGATTTTTTGAGAAGTATATTTTGGATACGTACTCATATAGTATGACTCAAAATCGCAGAGAAAATGGGGGGTCAGTGTGCATCTAACTGAGCTACGGTACAATTAAGTTGACCTTTTTGCACTTAAATTGTAACTCTTTGGTTAATCACTTTAACCGTTATCATATTTTATCAGATGTAACCATGGCAATAAACATAATCTTATTTTACGTAAAATAGTTTGAATAATATTTATCATTGAACAAATCATGCAAATTAATGCGCGTAAATTATTGTGTGACCTTTTTGCACTAAAAAGTCTCATATTTGGGGTATTAAAAATCTAAATAGGCAATAGAATATTTTCTTGTATCAAACTTTTTACGACTTTAGTGCTGATTGGTCAAAAGTATCGAGTAGTTTAAAATAATGAAAGAAAAAGTTGGGGTCAGTGATGTAAATTTTGAAATATTGGTCAAAATATGCGATTTTCTGGCAAAAAACTGTATAAATTTTATCTCGATTTCCTTAATATATCTTCATTTCTTGGCAAAGTTTGTTGAGCGAAGGTGTAAATTTTGTTATAAAAATATAAATTGAGACCTATATTTAATATTCCAGGCATATCGTAATGGAAAATATTCTCTGAGTAAAAATATGTGAGGCTAAAGTTCGAAGATATTAAATTTAATAAATGTGTAGATTTGTAGAATTTTCTGCTAAATATCCTTCCACCACAAGAAATAGTCCCTTATAAATCTTGCTTCTTTATGAATTTTTGAGCCGTTTTTTAATTGGATGTTGAACATTTTACATTGTTTAATTTAAATATGTTATAAAGATTGAATTGTAATAAATAGTTTTTAAGTAAGAGGTTCTGACTGAAATTTTCTAAAAGGCTGACGAGTGACATACCTTAAATGTTTACGCTTGGGACATTTTTGATACATTTAACTTGTTAAAGTACGTATTTAATCTATATTCAAAGATTAAGGTTCCATTTTCAAACTCTAAATTACTTTTTTCAGATTTCGTGTAGGACTAGAATTTGTGCACATGTATCAGGTTGCCTTGTATCACCATTCATAAAATAGGTCCAAAAGCTTGTTGTAAATTAAGTTTAAAATAAACCAGAACATTCCTATTCTAAGGCATTTGCTGGAAAAGTGTTCATACAAATTTGATTCATTGAGTACTAGTTCAACATTGATAACTGGATATTTGACTGATTGAATTTAAAAATGAAATCAAATGAATTAAGATGTTTCTTTATCATAGTATTGATAGATTACTTGTATTTCAAATAAATACTATGAGTTAAAATGATAAAGATAACGAACTAAAATAAATCCAGAAATTTTGTTAAAAAAACAAAACAAAACAAATCGAAAAAAGGGCAAAAACAAACATGGACCTCTGCAAACTACAAAGTTTGTATCAGATGCTTACTAGTAAAAAGCATGTACACTTTCTATCCGTCACAACTACATGTGAGCCCTCTGTATTAATCAGGTATACGAAGTAACATGTAGTCAAAATTTGTACGAAACCAATTGTCTATCAATTAGTTTGATATATGACAAACGTTAATCGAGATCAAAAGTCAAATTAAACAATACAGATTGTGAGCAGAGCAAACTCGAGGATCTAAAAAGGAGTGGAGATCAGGTGCCATGGAGGAGATAGCATCCTCTGTCAACCATCCACAACCTCCGTGTGTCCCTTATGTTCCGATACACGCAAAAACCTGTAGACAATTCAGTGTGAAAATAATGGCCTAATACTTTGTATAAAGGATGTCAGTAAACATTCACCTTAACAATAAATAGTATTTGCAGACAATGTCATTGTATATACAATAGAATTCGCGAATTGCTGACTTTAAAAAAAGATTATTAAGTCTTGTATCATCAGCGTATTTTTCAACAGACTGTCTCAGTTTATAAATTATTCGCACGTAGAATTTGCACTTGCTTATCGAATCAATTAGGAGACATAAATTCAATATGCAGGCGGTAGTGGTTTATATAGTGGTTGACAAAAGATAAGTTTAAGTCACGTTTTCTTATCATATTTAGTTGTTAGTTTGCCATCATTTTTTTTCTAAAAAAATATCTAGATATGAAGCAGATGTATGACTCTGTGCTGTCTTTTATTTTAAAATCAAGGAGATATATCGAATCAACGTTGGACTGCAAATGAGTATTGTTTATTGATGAAAAGTCTTCGAGATGTTTAAATTTCTACTTATAGGCGTATCCAACTACTTTTTTGTAGCTAAATTTTCATTCAGCATACATGTACACATGTATTAATGTTCACAAAAGAGAAAGTGGATTAAAGATCACAAAGCACATATTTCTGTTTACCACTAGTAAGCAAATAATTCAATAGATATATTATGTTGGTTATTGAAATGAACTTGATAACAGAATCTGATGTGCAGATAAAACAAGATCATAACGTTAAAGTAAGTACGAGTTCTTGAGTGATAGGTAATTATGCTTGCGATGAAGTTTATATCCTTTATCATTGGTGTACGCTCCTGCACAGCAGATTTTTTGCATCAGGAATTTATAAAGAATTCCTTAAAAATGAAAAATACGGTGGACAGAAATAGGAGAATAAATACATCCGAAAAACTCTCTCAGTGAATTCAAGGATGGTTCAATTGAGTTTACACAGATCATATGTTGTTTCGCGTATAAATATGTATTTTCAACATGTGCGGCACGACATTCTATTTACAAGTCCTCCTGAAGAACTTCGCACAACAAAAAAACATATTTAGATTTGGGATTAAAAATCTCGACAACGTATATATCAAAACAGGGAATTTAAACCCTGACACAAATAAATATTTCATAAAATCAAATGGTGTAAGAAAAGGTACATTGTATACTGAGTGGATGGTGGCTTTTGTACAGATAATTCTGATGTAAAGATTGCTTTCTCTCCAGCTCCCCTCACATATTAAACTAGAAAATAGGCGTTCGTTATATGTCTGATTAGGGTAAAGAAAAAAATGATTGAAAATATTGTCTTATATTCATCTGCAACTGGGCTTCATAAATTATGAGAAGCTATGTAAGGATAGGAAGGCATGCGCATGATTGGACTTTGTATCTATGTTGGGAGTACCTAAATCGATTCAAATATATGGATAGTTACAATTAACTCAGTTGGCAGACACTATTATAGCCATGAATTTCAAACATATTTTTCTATCAAATGTTTGAATTGATAATATATATTTTTGATAATCTACGAATGTTATTTATTGAACATTTATAGATATAGCCTTTTTTTTTTTTTTTTTTTTTTTTTTTTTTTTTTTTTTTTTCTTTTTTGGTTGAGTTATCGAAAATACAATTCATGTATTTAAAGAATGTAATACATGAATAGAATACATGTATTTTAAAGAAAATTGTTGCATGACTTTTAAATGAAATATCTTTTTCGCATTATAAAGTTAATTCCATATTTGTTTTGCATTGTAAAGTTAATTCTATACGAAGTATTTATGAATTATAAGTATTGGCAATGTTTTCATCTGCATACAACCATTTACTTCTATTTAGGTCGACCATTTTAAGGTTAATTACCTAAACATTAATTTGCATTAAAATGGATTTCACAATGACGAGTGATAAAAAATGTGTTAACACTTGACAGTTCCAGCTTTTATAAAACACTCTTCAATTACTTCTCTTTTTTGTTGAAAAACTGAATATGCATACCTTACCTTTATTTCAACAAATACTTATGTCCATATGACGTAATTGAAATGAATTTTTGACATGCGTACAATAAATCTTCGAGTGCAAGTTGATTTTTCTTAAAAATTGTTTCATAGTTCTTCAGTGATTTGATTCAATTGATCGAGTTGGATGAATGTTGAATCACAGTTGCGTTTGCCAAAATTCTGGAGGTATCTCTAAGCCTGATTTTTTGCTACTTAAACTAAACGTTTTTGCCATTTCAAAATTCAAACTCACTTAAGTTTTCATTTTCTTGATCAAATGCAGTTTCCCTGTATTAATTCCGATATTTCCAACTGCTAAAGAAAAGATACAGATAAGCGTGTTCTGTTAATAAAGGAGGAATTACATTCAACTATAAATTATGTCTGAGTGAGTCTGAGTTAAGTCATTTTTGCTGCTTAAATTGAACGTATGATAAATAAATAAGGAGTATCTAAACGTTTTTGCATGTTCGTACTTTTTTTTTCATGTTTTATTTTTATTTCTTGATACAAACAAACATAGAAATATATATATATAACATACTTAAAACAAGTTACATTACGAACTTAAGATAATATGACAATATTGACTTAATACAATGTAAAGCAATTGAGACATGTATTCAAAAATATTTTACGCAAAATCTTTAAAAAGCCTGTAGTCTACAAGAGAGTTCAAATTCTTCAGAATGGAAGGATAGAAAATTATTGAAGATTTAACATGATTAAAAATGTTGTAGCTAGTTTCATCCAAGGAATGTAGTCGACAGTACATCTTATATTTGTAAATTCTATAGGCAACATAAGAGATGAGTGTATTGAGTGATACAATTTTTCTATTACGCTCAGAACTAAATCCAATCATTACATGTTTCCATTTGATATCTATTTTCAGGTAAGAACTTAATCTGTTCCATATTTCAATAACATTTTTACATTCAAAAATGAGATGTTTTGAAGTTTCGTTCACATGGCATAATTTGCAATGTCTGTTCGTTTCTTTTTTCCATTTACTGAGATAGAAATTATTACAGAGAATATTGTTTAAAAGTTTATAGTTGAATTCTGTAAGTTCTCTATTGGGTATGTCGTATAATTTACATTGATATATATTTTTCCATTCTACAGGTTCAACACTGAACTCTTTGTTTAAAACTGTTTGATAACACGGTTTACAAAATTTTTTGTGTACAAAATTTTCATAGAAAAAGCTGCATCTTTGATCTAAGACATTAACATATCCTGTGTAGAAGAGAAAATAATTTCTGTGGCGTATGTTCACAAACTTACAATTTGAAAAATCATACTTTTGTAGTAAAGGTTTGAAAACAGAAGTAAGAATTTTAAATTCACACAACCAGTTTGACTTGTTTTTTATACACTTCGAAAAATCTAACAATGATTTGAAATTACCATCATCGTCAAACAAGTCTTTAACATGTAAAATCCCACTTACTATCCAATTTTTTAAAAAATAATGTATTTCCTCTATAAACAAAGTTACAATTGTTCCATATCGGCTGTTGAAGAATATTATCGGAAGACATTTTGTTCAAAGAACAAGGCTTACAATCATTGAAGCAACATAACATTTGTTGATAGAAAATAGGTACATTGTAGTTTCTCTAGTTTCTCTATATTTTCTTTCTTTCTATCGGAGAAACTTAACGCATAAGGAGCATCAAAATTTATTTTTTTACAATAGCCATCAAAAATGTTGTACAAAATACCTTTATTTCTTAACAACCTAGGTACTCAAGCCGCTTTTAAAGCTTTTAATTTACATTCAATATCAACAATTGAGAGGCCACCTTTTGAAATTCTACCTATTAGCGTGTTTCGTTTAATTCGTTCATTTTTATCCCAAATAAAGTTATAAATTAGACGTTGTATTTTTTTCATGTAAGCAATATCAGGAAGGCTAAGTATTGAAGAAACATATGTAAGTTTAGATCGCAAGTGTCTTTACTATACATGATTTACCAAATAACGTAAGTTTTCTTCTTTTCCAGGATTCAAAAAGTTTTTCAATATCGTGATAAATTTTCATCCAGTTTTTAGTGTAACATTCTTCCTTGTCGTGTCCAATGAAGATTCCTAAGCATCTTACTGCTTTATTCGTGATTTTTATGCCGTGGAGTTCATTATACATCTTTTTTAGTTCCCCTAACAAAATGCATTCTGTTTTATGTATGTTTACTTTTGATCCCGCATGTTCACAAAATTCTTGTAATTTATCTAGAGTGCGCTTCATCGACATTTCGTCTTTTAAAGCTACAGTTAAGTCGTCTGCATGTTGGATGTTTTTAATTTCGCAATTATTGATTGTTATGCCTTTGATGTCCTTATCACATTTTATCTTAATAGCCAAAATTTCTGCGACAAAGAGGTACAAGAGAGCGGAAATAGAACATCCTTGCCTAATGCCTCTTGTCATTTCGCAGGTTTTAGAAAGCCAGCCATTGTTTTTCATTTTAAACATTGGGCTTGTATATAAAATTTTTGTCCACTTTATAAAACTATTGCCAATATTAAATTTTTGTAACACTTGAAAAAGAAAATTCCATTCAACCGAGTCAAAAGCTTGTTCGTACTTGAAAATTTTGTTAATTTATTGCATAAGAAAAGGACTTTGTCATCTTTATGTACTGAGTTTGAAAAACAAATACGTAATTTTTTCATAGATTACCCAAAAATCTGAGAGGATATATCTGAGTGAAAATCACACAAAATTTATGTATCTCCAAAATATTAGAAAGGTATCGAAAAAAATTCATTTAAGCTTCCTTCGAGTGACATAATATTTCTATTGATTTATGTATCCTCAAGAAGTGCTATGCCATCACTGTCATGAAAATGGACCACTTCGAACGAAATTAATTGATTTTAAAGGATACTTTTTAAGGTTGAAAAACTTGATTTTCCTACGAATGAGCCTTAAATTATTAACTCAGACATAGCATTAAGGACAAATGATTCAAATTTTTTTTCAAATCCATAAAAAAATAAACACCTTAGCCATGTTTATATCAGTAAAATGAATAAGATTAACCGCATGATTTTAATTTTTCGTACACAATTTTACGATAATGTCCTATAAAGTCATAAAGAAAATGTATGTATTTATGAGGGCGATTGCTGAAAGGTACAATTTTGAACATCATAGAAATTTTACAATTTATCAATATTTTAAAAATTTGATATTTGCAGCATTTACAGCCAAAATAAGTCCAAAAATATATACCAATTCATGTATCATCCTTTTTTTGTAACATCTGTCCTTATAAAAATTATTTTTTTCACTTTTGCGAGGATCAAAATATTGTTTAAATTGCCATTACACTAATTGAAATAGAATTACTCATTTAATTTTGGAGTGGTAAAACAATTAACAAAATGTGATAAATTACCGGTATTTTCAAAATACTTTACAGCTATTTCTCATGTCCAGAGGAGTATGCACAACATACACACACACATTTCTCGATTAAATGACGTAAATGAAATCAATCACTAAGATAGGTATTCATCCTGAAATTATTTTTTACAATACACAATAAGTGTCGTATAATTTTATGATAATCTTCATTTAGAACAAGGTTTTACAATGAAAAAAAAAATACAAACAATAAATTTCTTAGATAGATACAGCTATCAGAAGACAATTCTTAATGTACAAACAAATCCACGACGTGTTAAACATAAAATTACACGCCACTACATACTTAACATACCAGGTAACACGGTACTTGACAACACGTACGTACCACTGTCTTTGTATTGACTAAATAATCCGCGTAATACTCTAATACTCTGTAAATATGTCAAATGTGTAATAATAATATAATAACATGTTTTTATATTCTATCTATGAGACTCCTAGGTGATAATTACCAAACCAAAAGACTAAGTGACATTATCGTACATTATATTAGACAATAATAGCACATAAATGTATATTGTTGTAATAGAATGGAAATATTTTGATTTTAATGATAATAAATTGATTAACTGGCGCGACTGCATAATTGTTTATATGAAAACATGTATTCAAGTAACATCAATTTGCAGGTGATTTGATTCTTTAGAGAGAGAGAGGGGGGGGGAGAGAGAAATTATTACTCAAATCAACACTAAAATTTATCCGGCGCATTGAAAATTACTTTCCTAAATCTCTAGAATTAATAAATTTTTTACGAGTAATTTTTCTTTCCACCTTAATGCCGCTTTCTGGTCGTACATTTTCATAAATATATTGAAATAAAATTTTTGTTTAAGATTTTGTTTCATCTCATCGTGATGCATGGTAGTCTTTTTCCGAAAAATTCAATGTTGTTAATATTGTCCTTTGGTAAACAGTAAGTTTTTACTTTCCCTCACTCGTTTCTATTACATCTCATATTATTGTTTGCTGTGTTGTAACATGTTTCTGAGCTAGTGGAGCATCACATTTGAAAGACCCCTAGATCAAATTAAAAATGATTAAGCCCCGCCTCCCATTAGGAAGGGGAAAACCTACTCTAAGAATAGACCGATAACTATAAAGCGACGACATGTTTACATGTTGATGTGACAAGTTGTTGGTTTATGCTGGTTGTTACATATTAAAAAGGTTAATATGTTCATGACGCACACTTTATTTACAAGAAAACATTTTGTGTTGAAATGCCATGAAAAACGGTTAGAGTGTGCATCTGAAGTACGAGAATTAATAAACAGTGGAGAAATAGGACCAGCGTCTCATATCAGGGTTCACAGACCACGTGCTTTACATTTTTGTGGTGGAAATTTGACTACAGTTACGATCATCACTTCTTAGTGACCGATGCAACTGAAAACAAATTGACAATTGTTCACTATGCCCCGAAAAGGATTTCTATGATAATTCTTTTGAAAGGGGTCGCTG
Organism: Saccostrea echinata; assembly: GCF_033153115.1. Lineage (NCBI taxonomy): Eukaryota > Metazoa > Mollusca > Bivalvia > Ostreida > Ostreidae > Saccostrea > Saccostrea echinata. The sequence continues at coordinate 32,391,533 of NW_026889779.1, forward strand.
AGATCATCCAGGAATCGGTAGAAGTTACAGACAGTGACGAAACATTAGATTTTAGTTCCGGTGCGTATCATATAACTTCTGACTATTACCCCAAGACACAAGAAGAGAAATCTGAAGCAGTAAAACGAGCCAAAAGACGCCTAGGTGAGAGACAATACTCAGTGTTTCACAATAATTGTGACAGTTTTGTGTCGTGGACACTGTTAGGGATATCGTACTCACACCAGGCAATGAATGCCAAAGGCCTCCTGTTTTATATTGGAATCTGTGCTCGGTGCTGCATCAGAATTTATGGGACTTTGGAATTAATCAAAAATGGTATTAAAAGACTTTCCTATGTTTTGGATGAATAGTCTGGATTTATTTCCTATTTTTGTGATTATAGTTATCTGTTAAACATTATGCTTATTTATTATCATTATGTATTTATTGGATGAACATAATAAATGTTGATTGTTATTTGCACTTTTGAGACTTTATCTTTATTAAAAGACTGTTTTCAATCTTTTAAGTATATAAAAATCGATCACTGATCGATTTACTGATCGATTCAATAAATCCTGTTGAGGGTATCAAATATAAAATAAATTATCAGTATGGATGATGAAAACTACCCGAGTAGAAAACACTAGCTGTGGCCTTCAACTCGACATTCAGATATACCGACGAAGTTTTATCAATTAACATCAGTTATTTCCGTTCATATATCGACTCGACATATCCCAGTGAACTCGAAATAAAAGACACCATACAGTCTGCCACATCTGTTTCATATTTGGATGTTTTACTAGCTATAGATGATAAGGGCCAACTAACAACTAAATTGTATGACAAACCAGATGACTTCAACTTTTCCATCGTCAACTTTAGTTATTTATGTAGTAATACTCCGCTATCAACCGCATATGGGGTTTTCTCCTCCAAACTTTTTCGCAGGGCATGATCTGAGTACGACCAATTTTCAAACCAAGGCAGACTACTGACAAAGTTGATGTTACAGGGATTTCAACAACCTCTTTAAAGTCAGCATTTCGTAAATTCTATGGTCGTTATAATGACCTAGCTAGCAAATTTATAAAATATATCCAGTCAATGGCTGAAGCTTTTCATACTTATTATAAAGCTTTTTTTAAATACTAGTACTAATTTGACTACGAAATATTCCGTCCACTTGATCAATATATAGGGCTTACGGCGGGAAGACCGGTCGACAGGGGTGCTTACTCCTCCTAGGCACCTGATCCTACCTCTGGAATTTACATTTACGTTAAACGTTTAACTGAAAACACAAGACTATCTCCCCCACTGTGCTGTACGTCTTTAAGTGCTACGGTATTTTGCCGCTAAAACAGAAACACTATTCTTGTTTGTAATTTTATTCTTAAATTATTTATTTGCATTAGCAGCTTATATTTTATATAGATATAAAACACTGAGAAGATAACAAAACTTATACTTACTTAAATAACCCCTTACCTTACAAGTTCAATGAATAGATTTTATTTTTCCTTGCATCTCTAGTTTTTTTCTCCCTCAGGCTCTAGCTTGTCAGATGCTTTCTGTTTCCGTACCCTCTTACAGGTGTTTTGGATTTTCCTCTCTTTTTGTCGTGAGGATAAGGCTAAAATGATCACATAATACTTAATTTCCAGTCGAGTCTATATTTTACAAAAATAAAAAAAAGAAAGAAAACGTAATCGCTAATTTTGCCCATTTTGTCTTCTTTGCGTTTTTCCTTAAAAGTTTTACTTGTTTTAAATAGGGTTGAATGGCATTCAAAGTCTGTAGTTTTTCAATACATGTATTTGATTTATGAATTATCAACACTTTTAATTTTAAATTCGTCTACAAACAGAAACAGTGTGAAGAGGATGGACTGCTTTTTCAGTTATTATTGTGTGATAGAATAAAGTAATTCCAAAATGTAAGCTGTTTTAGTTAAAGTTATCCAATGTAAGTACAGCTGTCCTGAGTCTTATTGTCTTATCATTCATATTGTGAATCAATGTATTTCTATCTATTACATGATGACAATTGTGGAGTCTTATCAAAATAAATAAATCAATTGACTTTCCAGATATTTAAACATTCCATTGCTTACTTAAGACTCTTGGTGTAAATTAAAGAATATAGTGACAAATGCTATAGTATAATGAAAACATTATGTGAACAGATTCACAAATCATTCAAATCGAGTGTTCAGACGTTTTAATCTTGTTTATATCCCTGACCCGATATAAAAAAAAACGAAAAGTATTATTAGTTACCCCTAAAAGATCACAAAAATACACGATTTTGATTACATATTTTGTGTGAAAAGGATCAATATCAAAATATCTAGAAGGGAAGGCATGCACACTTAAAATTCGTCTTACTAAGCATTATACCTGCTATGAATCAATACCTATGGGTCCTCCAAGTACGATTTATGACTTATCAGGTATAGACTTTAAGAAGTTTGGTCTGTTGTAATATTCTCCCTATTTCTACTCTAGATCATTTTGTCCCTTAAAAAATGTCCTCTCAACCCTGAAACAAAAGCAAATATTTTTTGTCACCATCGGGATTATGTATTTTATTTGCGAAATGTATAGAAGGATAAGAAAAAGAATTTTTTTTTTCTTTCATATACAAATAATTAATTTTAAATATAATTATTCATCACAAAAGGCCCGTTTATATGCGCCCATTCACACACAGTGTGCAAATTTTACATACATGTATACGAAAATTTTGCAGCAGAGCTTATGTGAATGGGGGGGGGGTGTTCACGCAGGATTTGCACATGAGTATTTTAACTCCTATTGTTAGTTTTACATGTAGCCAAACTAAGTGTAAATTAAATTTTACATATTAGTTTTACTACTGGTGTATTTTCAGCAAAGTAAACAGAATTTTATATACACACATGCTGATATTGAAGTTGTCTATAAAATATTATATAGTACATCGTTAAAAATTGCACCATACAAATATTAGAAGGAGCAGCGATCTTCTGCCTTGTTAATAGATTCCAATATCATTTTAATTGGCATGAAATGGCGAAGAGAAGGGGAACTGCAAGATCAGATGAAGAAACAAAGGATATTTGATATTGGTACAATCATGTATATATTACATAGAAAAAAAAAACAAAGCTGAAGGACAATAAGAAAATCCCCGGGCAAAAAATGTACAGATTGCATGGAACTTGCCAATTTTGTTTTGATTTGCACCAAGTTTAATAGTGCCATGAAAGCAATACAAAAGAAAAAGAAATAATTTACATCTAATGAAATTAGCTCAAAAGTCCATTGAAACAATACAAAGCAAAGCAAAGCAAACATTTAATATATGCATTTTGAATTCTTTTCATGTACAAGTTAATATCAATATTCATTCTTTGAATTCCTCAAAAGAAACTCCCTGCATGATGTGGAGATGAGGTATGTCAAATTGTAGAAATACATTAAAGGAATATGTCTTCAGCCACTTTCTTGTCAAATAATGACATGAAAATTATTTATCAGACTTTTTACAAGAAGATGTATTATATTTATCATCCTTCTCGCCCATCTTTGCTTGCGTATGGAGTTAATCCTTCAATGAAAATCTGGTCCTTTTGACGAAATATGAAAAATAAATTTATTGTAGTCTTTATGTCATAGTAAAGAACAAAGGATGACCAGTATATAATTTCTGAACCGTTTTAAAACTAAGGTACATTTAAAAAGATATATAATTTCTCTGCCAATTCATATTCGGTAAAACCTTCAGGCAAAATAATGTTTTACACTCTTAAAACTTCTTATGCTCTTTATTTATTTGTTTATTTTTTCTAAGATGACGTTAAGTACTGTTAACCCAAATGGTATGCTTCAATTGGAACAAAACTAATTAAACGTCGAAGAAAATTCTTTAATTATTACACATATATTATTGACTAATATGTTATATCAGACATGCATTTAATGAAATTGAAACATATTAATAATCATTGTATGATTATATATACTTGTGGACATCAGATTTTAGCTGATTTTTATGCCCCCGTATCGACGATTCGGGGGTATATAGTTTTTGCCCTGTCCGTCCGTCTGTCTGTCTGTTTGCCTGTTTGTCCGCAAAAACTTTAACATTGCTCATAACTTTTGATTGGTTGGAGCTATGGCTTTCACATGTGTATTTCCTGTGACAAGAGCTTTCTTTGGGTACCATCATATTTGACCTTGACCTTGGAGTTTAACCCAGTTTTACTAAATTTTACCCAATTTTAACCTTGGCCATAACTTTTGAACAATTGGTGCTAAGGCTTTCATACTTCACATGTGTAATTCAAGACAAGACCTTACTCTGGATACCAACAAGTTTGACTCTTTGACCTTGACCTACGAGTTTGACCTACTTTTGAAAAACTTTAACGTTGGCCATATCTTTTGAACGATTGGTGCTTGGGCTTTCTTTTTCACATATGTAATTTTTGTGACAAGACCTTCCTTTGGATACCAACAATTTTGACCCTTTGACCTTGACCTTGGAGTTTGACCTACTTTTGGAAAACTTTAACCTGGGTCATATCTTTTAAACGGTAGGTGGGAGGGCTTTCATATTTCACCTGTGTATTTCTTGTGAGAAGGCCTTTCCTTGGGCACCATTAATTTTGACCATTTGTCCTTGACCTTGATGTTTGACTTACTTTTGAAAAACTTTTACCTTTTCCATATCTTTTCAATGGTTGCTGCTAGGGATTTCATATATCACAGGTATATTTCTTACAAGACTTTACCTTGGGTAGCAGCATATTTGATTTGCATTTGAGAAAGTTTAACCTTTGCTATAAGTTGCCATATAAGGGGTATCAGTGTTTCATAAACATATCTTGTTTCCTATGGTATTCATCATAAATATAAATATCGAGGGGGGGGGGGGGGGTCTTGTCAACAAGTTTCTGTGATTGTAGAATGAACTAGATGCTGTCATAAGACAATAATACCGGCACTTACTTGTTTGCTTTTCAAGGTACTTTGGTAATTTTTGGCGAAGCAATATGAAATTATTCAATAATTTACATAGATATGCATGTCTCAAATCGAGCATAAAATGTTCAGGTGATTGTGGCTCATTGGCCTCTTAAATTAGGATTTCAGATGATAAAGCCATTACCAGTCTAAAATTAAAGAATTTAATAGAGCATGGATAACGGTTAAAAAAGAGTTTTGTTTAATCCCCCCCTCCCAAGTTGACCTCTTCGATGATAATGAAAATTCCGAAACATTATTGTTCACGTACAGGACACCACCAAACATTTTTCTAAAAATGAATTCTTTACTGTTAAAAATTTCAGAGGAATTTGAGGAGGGAGAAAGTGTGACAAACAGACAGACCTTGACATAACAAGTACATACCCAAACTTTCTATAGAAAGTACAGATATAATAATAATTTTATTAAATATTACTTTACATTTTTAAAGAATGTTTTCAAAGACATGATGCTTCATTTAATGACACTATTCTCGCAACATTGATCCTGCCATGGGGAAACATATGGATATACTTAAAAAGGAAGCTGACTTCACATAAAAATTGGTTTTTGCGAAGAGATTTGATGAATGATAAAACCCTTTTTCACTATTTTCTGATTAACTCCTTTTGAAACAAGATGTGTTTGTGAAAAACTGATGCCCCTGTATGGTAACTTATACCTAAGTTAAACTTTCTCAAATGCAAGTCAAATATGTTGTTACGCAAAGTAAGGTCTTGTCCAGATGGATTTTACCTGTGAACTATGAAAGCCCTAGCAGCAATCATTGGAAAAATATGGAAAAGTTTAAAGTTTTTCAAAAGTAAGGCAAACATCAAGGTCAAATGGTCAAAATGAATGGTGCCCAAGAAAAGGCCTTCTCATAAGAAATACACAGGTGAAATATGAAAGCCCTAGCACAAACATTCAAAAAATATGGCCAAGGTTAATGTTTTTCAAATGTAGGTCAAACTCCAAGGTCAAGTCAAAAGGTCAAAGTTGTTGGTATGCAAAGAAAGGTCTTGTCACAAGGATTACACTTGTGAAGAATGAAAGCCCTAGAACAAACCGTTCAAAAGTGATGGCCAAGGTTAAAGTTTTCCAAAAAGTAGGTCAAACTCCAAGGTCAAGGTCAATGGGCTACAATTGTTGATATCTAAATGAAGGTCTTGTCACAGGAAATACACAAGTGAAAAATAAAAGCCCTAGCACCAACCGTTCAAAGGTAATAGCCAAGGTTAATGTTTCCAAAAGTAGGTCAAACTCCAAGGTCAAAGGGTCAATGTTGTTGGTATCCAAAGGAAGGTCTTGACACAGGAAAAACATGCCTGAAGAATAAAAGCACTAGCACAAACTGTTCAAAAGTTATGGCCAAGCTTAAAGTTTTCCAAAAGTAGGTCAAACTCCAAGGTCAAAGGGTCAATCTTGTTGGTACCTGAAGGAAGGTCTTGTCACAAGGATTACATATGTGAAGAATGAAAGCCCAAGCACCAACTCTTTAAAAGTTATGGCCAAGGTTAAGTTTTTTTTAAAAGTAGGTCAAACTACTAGGTCAAGGTCAAAGAGTCAAAGTTGTTGGTATCCAAAGAAAGGTCTTGTCACAAGGATTACACATGTGAAGTATGAAAGCCCTAGCACTAACTGTTCAAATATTATGGCCAAGGTTAAAGTTTTGTAAAACTGGATCAAACTCCAAGGTCAAAAGGTAAAATCTGTTCGTATCCCATGGAAGGTCTTGTCACAAGGATTACACATGTGAAGTATGAAAGCCCTAGCACTAACTGTTCAAAAGTTATGGCCAAGGTTAAAATTGGGTAAAATTTTGTAAAGCTGGGTCAAATCCAAGGTCAAGGTCAAAACGTCAAATATGATGGTACCCAAAGAAAGGTTTTGACACAAAGAATACACATGTGAAATATAAAAGCCATTGCTTCAACCAATCAAAAGTTATGAGCAATGTTAAAGTTTTTGCGGACAAACAGACAGACAGACAGGCGGATATGACAAAAACTATATACCCCCGAATCTTCTATACGGGGGCATAAAAAGTGAGTGGCCGTTTACGATAGAAAAAAAACTTTTTGTCAAAGGGTGCATTATTTTTGCAAAAACTGATAAAATTGGTTTAGTGGCACTAGATGGGAAGTCAAAAAGCCGGGAAAAAATTACAGACTCTGAAAAACTTTGATAAAAAGGGTTTTCAGCTCATGTGAATTGAAAATAAATGTGTCTACGTTTATAATATTATGTTTGCCTCATAGCGATAGGTAACATTGGTAAAGATCAATATTCAGGTTTCTGCATTTCATTTTAAACTCTGCTCATATCATGCAACTTTCAGCTACCTCTCTCTCTCTCTCTCTCTCTCTCTCTCTCTCTGCATTACAAGTATGGATCTTTATGTCTGCATGTCTCAAAAAGCCAATATATACACTGATTCACTTTTGATACTGAACAAAAACATCCTTAACGTCACATTTAAATGACCAGGTCATTCAAATTGTTGTCCTATATGATCTACATTGACTTAAGCTAAAGTTCATTTGAAAACACACGACTAAATGGGTCAAGTCAATTACAGTTTAAAGGATAAATTGTCCAAAGATTTTATTTTGACATTAACTTTAATCAAAATTGACTCATTGTCGCTTTGCATAAACACTACATAAACTGTTTACAAGTATAACGCCATGATTGGTACAAGTTCCTTCCAAATTGTGCAAACACTATATTTTCTATTTTCATTACATGAGTTCTTGTTATAATGTGTATTTTACTAGTTAATAAAATTTGGTTAACTCTACGTATGATCTTATTACGTCACAAAACTGCTAAAGATATATCTTGATTTCTGTTGATTACTAGTAAATTACTCTTGATTTTGTATAATTATTAGGTTCTCATAATTTGTCACTCGGTGCGACAGAGCATGGCTACTGCAGGAAAGTTTGAGGCTACTGTCAGTGTAAACATAGGACATACATGTATGTACTCAAATACAGTCATATTTAACATGGTTATGAACCTCCCAATGACTTTTTCAAAGTAGACTGAATGAAAGCATTTCAATAAATGAATACTTTTTTTCGCCTGGAAAACAAACAAAACCCACAGACAAATTGCCTTTGACATTATCAGTGTGCTCTTAATCGTGGTGGAACTCGACATTTACACGAAACTGATAAAGAATAGACTTTGTGCTCGCACTGTGCAATGGAAAACTAAATGTATACAATAAAATATTGTTCTTCAAGATTAAAACAACAGATTCATGGAACTATTTTTCATGGATTTGTTCTTATGCCCCCCCCCCCCATCGAAGATTCGGGGGGGGGGGGCATATAGTTTTTGCCCTGTCCGTCCGTCCGTCTGTCTAGCTGTTTTTCTGTTTGTCCGCAAAAACTTTAAGCTTGCCCATAACTTTTGATTGGTTGGGGCTATGGCTTCATATTTCACTTGTGTATACCTTTCTTTGGGTACCATCATATTTGACCTTGACATTAGAGTTTGACCCAGTTTTGCAAAATTTTACCCAAATTGAACATATACCATACCTTTTGAACAGTTGGTGCTAGGGCTTTCATACTTCACATATGTAATCCTTGTGACAAGACCTCCCTTTTAATACCAACAACTTTGACCCTTTGACCTTGACCTTGGAGTTTGGCCTACTTTTGTTAAACTTTAACCTTAGCCATAACTTTTAAACAGCTGGAGGGCTTTCACACTTTATACTTCACATATGTAATTATTGTGACAAGACCTTCCTTAGGATACCAGCAACTTTGACCTTTCGATCTTTGAGGTTGACCTTCTTTTGAAAAACTTTAACTTTGGCAATTTCTTTTGAACAGTTGGTGCTAGGGCTTTCATACTTCACATATGTAATCCTTGTGACAAGACCTTCCTTTGGATACTAACAACTTTGACCCTTTGACTTTGACCTTGGAGTTTGGCCTACTTTTGGAAAACTTTAACCTTGGCCATTACTTTTGAATAGCTGGTGCTACGGCTGTAATATGTAATCCTTGTGACAAGACCTCCCAACAACTTTGACCTTTTGACCTTGGAGGTTGACCTTCTTTTGAAAAACTTTAACCTTGGCCATTATTTTTGAACAGTTGGAGCTAGGGCTTTCACACTTTACATATGTAATCCTTGTGACAAGACCTTACTTTGGATATAAACAACTTTGTACCTTTTGACCTTGACCATGGAGTTTGACCTACGTTTGAAAAACTTTAACCTTGGCCATATCTTTTGAATGGTTGGTGCTCGGGCTTTCATATTACACATGTGTATTTCTTGTGAGAAGGCCTTTCCTTGGGCACCATTAATTTTGACCATTTGACCATGACATTGATGTTTGACTCACTTCTGAAAAAAAACTTTTCCATATCTTTTCAATGGTTGCTGCTAGTGTTTTCATATTTTACAGGTATATTCTTCGAGACAAGACCTTACTTTGGGTACCAACGTATTTGATTTGCATTTGAGAAGGTTTAACCTTCACTATAAGTTGCCATACGGGGGTATCAGTGTTTCACAAACACATCTTGTTTAATCTGTTTTGGGTCCCGGCATTCAAATTAAATCAAATAGCACCAAAAGAAATAAGCAAACAAACAAAAGAAAGAGAACAAATGTACTTCCTGAACAAAAATGATCAAGGATAAGTTGTTGCAATAAGCACTTTCGCAGAAACAATTATATTTAATTTTCGGCAGAGTATAGTGTAGAGTTACCTCCTTATATGAAGACTTAAGCCAATATCCTCGGATCTTTGTTAATTACATGTATACTGAAGGCACGATAGATGAAGAGTCGTGAAATTTTCCTTATTTAATAAACTCTTTTCTTCCAAGCCCGGTTGCATGGGAGGTGCAATTATGCTCCAACCCCACCCCTTATATGTATGTATATAACATATACTATACAACAGAATTTTACTACAGTTTGTCCCCTATATAATAACGTCTTGTGCCGTTCTTCTTTTCTTTTCTTTTTTCCTTTGTCTGTCAAGCAATTTTTCTAATTTCTATTCCGCTATACCCCCAAAGTGAAATTGCTTCCTATGGGACTGTCGTCTAGAAATAATCAAATAAAGTAGTTTATCATTTAAAATACCAAGTTGAAGTTATATGTGTGTATGCTAATGTGTCTTGAAAAATCAAACCTAAGGTTCATATGTAAAATTATAAATACAATTCGTTAGACCTTTTACTGCTTGATTTTCCCTTATGCATGCAATTATATGCTTTAATTAGTTAAGAAATAATTCTATTTTGCCTCTTGCTTACCCCAAGGGACTTGATCTGAACAATTTTGAATGTACCCTTCATGAAGATTCTTTTATATAAGTATTGTAATAAAATAACTAGTTCTGACATCAATTTATTCTTAACGATTTCTCTCTTACATAGTTGAAGACATTTGGTCCATCTTATCCCCTGTGACAACAACTTGGAGTAACATGAATAAAGAGATGACTTTCACATAAAGTTTTTTTTCTTGTGTAGTTGTATTTTAGGAGAGTTTTAATGATGACCCAACCTTATTTTCACTTTTTTCTGATTAACTCATTATAGGAAGCGTTATGCTTTTGCAAGAAAAAAGATTGAAATTCTTTTTCCAAGGATGCATTATTTTTTGCAAATTTTTTTTAAAAACTAGGTTCAGTGGGTTTAGAGGAAAAGTTATAACACTAAACATTAATTTTACATGCTAATAACTGACAACTTGTCACTTGAGCTTTCAGTCCACCTAGGCTCAGATGAAAATTAATGTCTATAATATTATCAATCTTGCCTACTGTTAACATATAACATTGGTTTATACATTCATGCTTCCACTATGGATGAATAACACAAACAAAAAAAACAAGAGTCCCATGGGCCACATCGCTCATCTGAGCACACTGGCTAGGAAGAAGCAGAAATCAGTTCAGTATTGAAAAGTTTTAAGGAGGGACAAACTTAAATTTACACTACCTTAGGATGCTTTTATATCAATATTACTAAGTATGGCTTCGCTGTTCTTAAAAAAAAGAATTTTAAAGATTTTTTCTTATGTATTCCTATGTAAAACTCTGATTTCTCATTGTGGCCCCAACCTACCCACTGCAAATTTGAACAAATTTGAATCTACACTACATGAGGATGCTTCTTTAATAATATGACTAATCATGGCTTTGCTGTTCTTGAGGAAAAAGATTTTCAAGATGATTCCTAAACATTCTTATGCAAAACTTTGACCATCTGTTGTGCCCCCAACCCCTGGGGGTGGGGGGGGGGGGAGGGAGATGGGTTCATAATTTGAACAAACTTGATTCTACAATACCTAAGGTTGCTTCTCTATAAATAAGACTAATAATGGCTTAGTTGTTATAGTTGTTCTAGAGAAGACGATTTCAAAGATATTTCCTATGTAATGGTATGATCAGGTTCTTACAAGGGATATATAGGTTTCCCTTTTACTCTGAGTTAATGATTGGAATGATTATTAAGACAGCTCTGTCTGAGGGTATATCACACGGTACTTAAATTTTCTCTTATCTAGAGATGGGGACTGGGTAAGGTACTACTTGCACCGTGTTTCTCCCCTAGGTTCCCATCGAAAGATCAGAACCAGTTGTCTCAATCTTCTTCAGATTTACTACAACCAAAACTTAATGTCAATTCCCTAGGATACTAGCCACTGGTGTTTATAACTTTTATACTTTCATTTTGCTCGTACCCTTAAGGTTTTCCATCCTCTATCCTTAAATGTCCATCAAATACATAATACTCTGATATTAATTTAAAGCATTTTACAGTAGAAAAGGATTTACCAAGAGAGAGTTTCAAAAATGCAATTAACTAAGCAGTAAGTACTTAACTAAGATTGCATTGAAGTCTATGTAGCATTTTTTTTTTAAATAAAAATTCAAATAATGTGGCCCTGCCTTACCCAAAGGGGTCAAGATTGGAACAAATCTGAATCTAGAGTATATAATGAAGCTTTCATAAAAGTTTCAACTTTTCTTGCCCAGTGGTTCTTGAGAAGATTTTTAAAAGATGCCACAAAATTTTCACAAATTCTTAATTATCTCCCCTTTAAAGAGGGCGTAGCACTTCTGGTGAACAAACTTGAATTCCCTTTACCCAAGAATGCTTTGTGGCAAGTTTCGTTGAAATTGGCCCATTGGTTCTTGAGAAGTCGAAAATGTGAACAGTTTACAGACGATGGGCGTCAGACGACAGACGGGCGCCGGACACTCTTTGATCAGAAAAGTTCACTTGAGCCTTCGGCTCAGGTGAGCTAATGATGCATGGATTGGTTATATTTTTTTTTTACTGATTATGAATTAAAAAAATGACATTAATTGTAAATTTTTAGAAAATATAGAATCGTAAGTATATTTTGGTGTTCCAATATTTTACTTTGTGCCATTCTTCTGTATAACTCTATAGACATTTTTGCGCTCATTTTATGTAATTTCTATAAAAATCTCACAAAATTTCTGCATTATATCTGGATAACATTATTCATGTTATCTATATGAACATAAATCTATTAGACTTATTTCTGATTTCTGAAAACAAAAATCTGTTTGTGTTATTTATCCTTACACGCTGATCATATCATACAGCTTTCATCGCCTCCTCTGTCTGCATTTAATTCGTGGATCACTCGGTCTGCACATCTCAAAAATCCAATGTAAACACTGAATCACGTTTGATACTGAATAAAAACATCTTTAACGCTACCTTAAAATCGGTCATGTCAGTACAAATCATTTAAATTGTCATCCTATATGACCTACATGTAGTTTGAACTAATTTGATGGATTGATAACACATGATCAAATGGATCTGGTCAATTTTAGTTTTAAAGATAAATTGTCTGAAGATTTAATTTTGACAGATGAAATTTTATCGATCGCGTAAAGGACGTGTCAAACGGCAGAAATGTTTTGATTAACCAAGAAAATCAAATTACAATGTTTTCATCTTCAATTTTCGCGGGGAAGATTTAAATACATTGACGCACAATCACTTTCACATATAGCAGCCAACATCAATTTAGATTTATATACTAAAATATGAAATTTAAGATGTCAGAAACGTTTTCAATCGTGCCAAACAGTACCAAACGGTAAAGGTTTCTGTTGTATGGCTGCATTTCGTTGCCAAACTGTAGTGAAATCAACTAGTACTTTTTTGTTACAACGTACTCTGTTAGTAACTGGAGGTTGATAAAAGAAGAAAAGAGCATTTTAGCTGTTATTAGAAATCTTGAAATACATATCGCGATACAGTTTCAAATATTGCAATATATATCAATACGAAATTCCCAACCGATACACAGCCCTAATAATTTGGTAAACATTACATACTCCAAGATCAAAAATTTTGTGGCCGTAGGAATTTGGGGCCCCAAATAATTTTGCTAATATACATGTATAGTAAACTATAGAAATTGAAGCTATTTTATGGATAATAATTTCGCCTGAAGAACCTTATTAAGCGCTAAAGCGCACCACAAAGCGCTTATACTAAGCGTTGAGCAAAAGCGCTTATGGGCGATGTCATGTAGTAAATTTTGTATTTACTGCCACCCGGTAAATTCAAAATTTACAACATGACAGCGGCCTACAACTACTTCCGTTCTAGCGCCACTAAACAAGTTCGATAACTCTACTTAGTCTTCTTGGCTATTTTGGTGCAGGACAGTGTTAAGTGAAGTTATGATAATAGGAGTTAATTAGTACGGATTGACCTACATGTACATATGCAAGAAAATGGGTAAGGGTGGTTCTGTCTCTTACAATATTAAGTGCTGGCACACCACTTGTGTTACACATGTATATAGCTAACTGAATTGCTGCAGTAATAAATAATCAAGTAAATAACCATCTACTGATACAAGTACCTCAAAACTATTATCGTTCGTCATTATATGTTTAATTTATATTTTTAAACTCAGTGGGAATTAAAAGATTAATTAAAGAAAAATTTATTTATCTGATTTACACTTCATATAATTTATATCGTTGTCCACCCCCACCCCCCACTTTTTTCCATAACTTTTTAATATTGAAATGTTCATTGAAAGGCCGGTTGCCCCTCCCCCTGACTTTCTGTTGCAGTATAGTCAAATAGGGGTAAAATAGTATTGTTTGAATGAAATTCGAGTTTTTTTGTTTGTTTTATTTTTATTTTTTATTTTTTATTTTATTTTTTTTTTTTTTTTTTTTTGTTGACAATTTCACTTTTTTTTTTTTGGCTTGTTCAAGTTTTTTCAGGTTAATTGAATTTTGCTGCCCCCTTTCAAAAACAAAGCTACGTCCTTGATTTTTAATAGAAAACCTCCAATTTCTCTGTACCTGTTCTAACGTATACGACCGTAACATGTATAAAGTACAGTTTTAGGGGGAGGAAGGTCTATGTCGTGTTCATTTCTACGCAGAGCGTGGGACCGCTCCTTTGCATTACAAAGTGTGATTAACAATTTCTTTACTTACTTACTTACTGCCCGTGACGCCTTTGGCGTATAGGGCAGTAACGAGGGTTCTCCATCCTTGTCTATCACTGGCTAGCTTTTGGAGTGTGCCCCAGCTTCTCTTTTGTACTTTAAGTTCGGCTTCCACTGTCCGCCGCCAAGTGACTTTGGGCCTTCCTCTCTTCCGTTTTCCCTCTGGTGTCCAGAAGAGAGCTGTCTTTATGATGCTGTCTGAGTCCCTTCTAAGTACATGGCCAAGCCAGTTCCAGCGTCTTCTGATGATGATTGTGGCCATGTCCTCTTGTTGGCACCTGTTGAGAAGGTCTTGATTTGAGATGGTATTGGGCCAAAATATTCTTAAGATCCTTCTCAGGGACTTTGTATGAAATGTTGACAGCTTGTTCAGGTCACTCTCTGTCATTCTCCAACACTCTGATCCATACAAAAGGATAGGTAGAATGCAGCTTTTGTATAGTTTCAGCTTTGTTCTTGTTGTGTACTGACTTGATCTCCAAACAGTATGTAGGTTGTTAAAAGCTGCTCTTGCCTTGGATAGCCTCTCTTTGATGTCGGTCTCTGCTCCACCATCTGTTGTTACTTTGCTACCCAAGTATGTAAAGGTGTTGGTGCATGGAAGGATGTGATTTTCCACTTTGACCGCTTGTGGATTGTTTACATTTAGGGTCATGACCTCTGTTTTTTTGGTGTTTATCTTCAGTCCAATGCTTCCTGCATATTTGTGTAGCCTGCTGGTTTTGTCTTGAATGTGCTGGTGGGAGTGGGAGAATAAGGCTATATCATCAGCAAAGTCCAGGTCTTCTAGTGTTGTAAATGTACCCCATCTGATGCCTCTCTGAATGTCAAATGTTGTATTCTTCATGACCCAGTCAATGGCTATGATGAATAGTGTTGATGACATTACACAGCCTTGACGGACTCCTGTTTTAACGTCAAACTCGATGCTGGTGTTTCCAACTCTGCATCTGAAGTTGACATAAAAACTCTTGATGATATCTATTAGATGTTGTGGGATGCCATATGACCGCACAATTTTCCAGAGACTGTCTCTATGAATGCTGTCGAAGGCTTTTTCGAAATCAATAAAATTAATATATAACTGTCGTTGCCATTCTGTACACTGTTCAATGATGTTTCTTGTGTAAATATTTGATCAATACATCCTCGCCCTGGCCTAAATCCTGCTTGTTCTTTACGCAGTTTGACATCTACAGCTATGGATATCCTTCTGATGATGATTTTAGCCATGATCTTACTTGGGATGGAAAGCAGTGTTATTCCTCGCCAATTGTTGCAGTCGTTTAGGTTGCCTTTCTTTGGTATTTTAATGATGACTCCATGGTTCCACTCATCTGGTATGGTGTTTCTTTCCCAGATGTCATGGAAAATTGGCTGTAAAATTGTGGCTGTAAGAAGTGGATCTGTTTTGAACAATTCTGCATTTAAGTTGTCATATCCAGGGGCTTTTCCATTTTTTAGACTTTGTATTGCAGAGACAATTTCTGGAATTTGTGGTGGTTCAATGCTTATGTTTAGGTCATTTGCTGGATAACTGATGTCAGGTTCATGAGTTGGAGGTGGTCTGTTTAAGATTTCCTTAAAATGCTCTGTCCATCGTTCCTCCATCTCTTGTTTTGATGACAGCAACTTTCCTGTTTTGTCCTTGACAGGTAGATTGGGAGATGGTCTATTCCTGCCATTCAGTGCCTTGGTTATTTTGTAAAGAGTTCCTTGCTCTCCTCTGTTGGCTGCCTCTTCTGCTTTTGTTGCTAGGTCATCTATGTGTGCTCTCTTGTCTGCACGTAGAGCCTTTTTCACTTCCTTCTCTATTTCACTGTATTCCCTTTGATGTCTCTCTTTAAGTCTCAGAGATTTGGCCTCATTTACTTTCTTTTTGGCATCTCTTCTTGAGTCAATCATTATCCACGTTCTAGGCATTATCCAGTCTTTACTCCTATGTTTCTGCCTATAACCGATACATTTCTCACCAGTTTCAGTGTAGATGTTGCTAATTTTTTCCCACTTTTTGTCGATTGATGTTACATGTATGTTGTCCTCTGGTTCCAAATTTTGTAATATATCGAACTTATTCTTGAGCATGATGTTGAATTCATGTCGTACCTTGATGTCTTTAAGTTTATCCACATCAAATTTCTTTCTTGCCATGTTCTTTCTCTCTGTGCTACGCAGTTTTAGTTTGATAGTTGCTGTTACCAGGTGGTGATCGCTATCAACATCGGCACCTCTCTTCACCCTCACATCCAATAATGATCGTCTCCATTTTCCATTTATCATGATGTGGTCAATTTGATTTTTGTCTCTCATGTTTGGAGAGTGCCAGGTTAACTTATGAATGTTTTGGTGGGGGAATAGTGTTCCTCCAATTACATAGTTGTTGGTAGTACAAAACTCTACAAGTCTCTCTCCATTTTCATTCATGCTTCCACAACCATGTCGTCCCATTGCCCTATTGTATAGTTCATTATCTGCTCCGACTTTAGCATTCATATCACCCATGATGATCTTAATATCGTGGTCTGGTGTGTTGTCTAGTTCTTGCTGTAGTTGTTCATAAAAAGCATTTTTATGTTCTTCATCTGCATCGTTAGTGGGTGCATAACACTGGAATAATGTCATGTTGACTTGCTTTCCTCTAAGCCGTACTGTTAGCAATCTACTGTTGATTGGCTTCCATTCCATTAAAGACTTCTCAATTCCCTTTTTGAGAATAATTGCAACCCCTTCATGATGTAGTCCATCTTCTCGACCAGAATACAGTAATGTTTCACCTGTTGTTGTGCGTATTTTACCTGAATCAGTCCATCTGCTTTCACTGACTCCCAGCACGTGCAGGTTGTATCTTCTCATCTCGGCTGTTACTTGTGCTAATTTACCGATTGCATACATAGTACGTACATTCCAGAATCCTATTTTGATCTTAGTCTTGGCCGTGTTAAGGGCCTCCCTATTCGTGTTGGTAGTTTCCCAATGGCTTTCACTACCTACAGTCATACTGGTTCCAGTGCAGGTCCCAGAGAGGCTCTCATTCACAGGTATAGAGATATTCCTCGTTACTGTTTCCGTAACAATACTTTTTTATGAGTTAGGGTTGTTAGCCCTAAGCTCAACCCCCTGGACTCGGAGGGCCAGTGGTTTTCTGTCAGGGTATCCTTCCCTTAGCCACGGGTTCCAGTTATTTCAAGGCGCCGGACACTCGCCTTTTGCCACTGCCACTTAGCTACTAAAGCATTTCCAGGGTCACCACGAGGAGGTGTGGCATGTGACTTGCTGGCAGAACCTATTTAGAGACGGTGGGCATTAACTCAAGGTTTTAAGTGGTGAGACCTAGTGGCATAAGTATCACCCCTTGAGACCCGAACCAGCATTTGACCCCTATTCTACATTACCCTATTACCCTATTCTACCCCTATTAACAATTTCTTTGTATGACATAAAAAGCTAGAGCGGTTCCGGCTTCTATGTGGTACATATGCACGCAGCAGCTTATCTTGTGTACCAACTTTCAGTTCTTTGGTTTTGAAAAGTGGTTCAGAGAAAGAAATAAACAGCACAAACTGAAAACTCTTAGCAAGAATGTACTGATTTTTCTTACAATGTATCTGCAAGTCCATAATGATTTCCTTTATCCGGTATTACCAAATCGCACTAATTGTAACTGTAATTTACTATGTAAAGGACGGTGTAAGCATCATCCTGTCGTAATGGTGCAGTAGGCACAGGTGCTTGTGGACAGGACCCCCCCCCCCCCGAATATACACCCTGGGTCCAAGAATATTTTTATTCGTCTTTTTCCATGAATTAACCTTCTAGCACACATTTACAATGTGTACCGCGGGTATGATTTTTTAATAAAACGTTAATTGTACGTTATTTTTTGGATTTTTCATATGGAATACATTGTAAATGTGTACTAGAAGATTAATTTATGGAAAAAGACGAATAAAAATATCCTTGGACCCAGGGTGTATATTGGGGGGGGGGGGGCACAAGCACCTGTGCACCTGTCCACAAGCACCTGTGGCGGTAGGCACATTTCTGCACTACGTATCTGCAATATGACTTTGTCAATATGCAATTTATTTATGTTGACATTCAGAACAGTTATGAAACCATTTCAACATTACCTCTTTCATATAATTCTTGTAACATACGTACACATACAGAGTTATACCCATATGCTAATATAGTTCTATATGTAAAGTTATCAGATTGTTTGAGGCCCGTTATGGCCGAAAACGCTAATTATTGGGTCTTTCCACCTCCTAGTTGAAAGACCTCTTGAAATTGTTCAGCACTTGTTTCTTTCTAAAAAAAATTTCGAAGTTTATCGAGAAGATTTTTTTTTCTTTGTCGAAAAGAACCTAGGAAAATACGAAGACACGTGACCCATGTAACGTCTTTCAACTATAACCTCTTTCGGAGTTATTGCCCATGTTACAGAAAAGGGTTGTCATTGCTACTCCTCTAAAACTGTAAACCGCGTAGAGATATCAGACCTTCAACACTGTCTTCGACTATTTTAGAAGAAGCTTCAATCTATTCAGTGCTAAAAAATGTTATAAGTTATAAGTTGAAAGCTTCATTACATAGTGTATAGATTCAAGTTTGTTCAAATCTTGACCTCAGGGGCTAGGGCGGGACTATAAAAGGCGATCCAGGTTTTGGCTAAAAATATATACCAGGAAAAATCTTTAAAAATCATCTTCTCAAGAACAGCAAAGTCATGATTATTCATATTTTTATGTAAGCGTCCTCAGGTTGTGTAGATTCAAGTTTATTTAAATCATGACCTCCAGGGGGAGGTTGAGGGACAAAGTTTTACATAGTAGGAATATGTAGGAAAACCTCCTCAAGAACAGCAAAAGCCATATGCATGATTGGTCACAGGCCCGTAGGAAGCAGATTCAGTTGGGGGGGGGCACAGCCACACATTTTCAGTTGACAGTTGAGGGGGCACTACCAAAAATAAAAAAAAAGTCATCAGACGTTTTTATTGAGGGAGCACAAGCATATAATACCTATGTTTACTATATATATCGGCAAAATTATTGGGGGGGGGGGGGCACGGCCCATCTATAGTTAGATTCAAGATTGTTCAAATCATGACCCCTCCCCTGTCCCTCCTAGGATATAGGGTGGGACCGCTTATATTTTTAAACTTTTCAATACGGGACTGATTTCTGTTTTTCTCTAACCAAAGTGCTCAGGTGAGCGATGTGGCTCATGAGCCTCTTGTTAATATTTCTTTTGTCTTTCAACATATATTATAAATCATTGCATGTTTGATGTGCTCTTTTAAAGCAACTACAGAAGTTCTGTAACAGAACTATCTTTTGCGACTCCCAACTCCGAGTCCTTTTGGAGTTCTTGTCCATTGCACGATAAACATTGTTATCGCTACTCCGACGAAGCAACACGAAACCTTGGCCTACTTTAGGCGAGTTTCCAATTTACTCTTTGTGAAAAGATTCATCGACTTCTTTATTGCCCCTTAAAATCTTTAGCTTTCATCCTCAAAGCCTAACTGACTCGTAGAAACATTGGATTGTCTGCAATAGGACGTTTGACCTTGAAAATTGGCCTTTGAAAAAGCGATTTTCCATATTGTTCATTTTTTATTCAATCTCATTGACACATTCACACTGTCAAATTACATTTTAAATTCAACATAACGATCGTAAAATTAACTTGTTAAAATAAATTTGTGTATGTATTTTGTAATAATTATTTAATAATAATTATAATTATTTAAGATTGTGCCATCTCCTTAATGCATTTATCATTATTGATCATTTGTAATTCAAAACATTTACATGTAAATATTATCTTTGGTAATTGCATTTCCCAACTTTTTCACAGAATTTTAAGAAAAACTGCCTTCTCGATATGTACTGGAAGTTATTTTTTCGATATACGATATATTCTTGAACATCGGTATACGTATCGATATATAGATTGATACAGCCCTACTTCGTCTACCTGACATATACATAGGGCTCACGGCGGGTGTGACAGTCGACTGGGGATGCTTTTTACTCCTAGGCACCTGATCCCACCTCTGGAATTTCCAAGGGTCCGTGCTTTATGCCAATCTGATTAAAATCAGATCCTTTGATCCGCTCACATAGATCGCTGCCTTGTGTAGAAATCTATTGAACGGATCAAAGGATCTGATTTTAATCAGATTGTGCTTTATGCCCTATTCACAGATTTTTTTTATGGCGAGAGCACAGGCACTTGTTTCGGTAATAAATTTTTAACCCATAGTATAATAATAACATTATTATACTATGGGTTAAAAATTTATTACCGAAACAAGTGCCTGTGGGCGAGAGAGATCGAGAGACACCGGGTGTTATCTTCACCCACTGATTTCAGTTTGTACAAAAATGAATTTGACGTTCCATATAAATAATCAATCGTATCTTAATTAAGCCTTCATAGATTTACCCCCCCCCCCCCCCCAATAACAATAACTCGCATATTGTTTTTGTTCCGGAAATGTTTGTGTCTTTCGTCAATGCTTTAACTACTATAATTTACTTTCGCTTTGACTGCAATAATGAATAAAAAATGAAAAGATGAATAAAGAAGAAAAGGAAACAATTCGAACCAACAGACGATACATAAAGGATAACGTGTTCAACATCAACGATGTGGCAGACAAGCTGTATGAATATGAAATCTTGTCCTTGGAGAACAAAGAAACTATCGCGGTAATGTGTGACAGGTGTAGCTTGTCCGATCATAGGAGGACTTCGGCAGTTTTATCCATAAAACAACGAAAACAACAACCAGTGAGCTTCGCGAACGTAGCGTTGTTGTTTATCTTGCTTAATGGATAAAACTGCCGACTCCTGTTGTCCGATGAATCTATTGTTACTACAAGTTTGGCTTTCTAGAAAGCTAGAAATGTCATCTCTTTGGTTTCATTTATGTCACAGAATAAGAAGTGGAATATTTCATAATTTTCAAGGAATAACTGGGAAAACTTTATTGATTTAAAAGAGTTTTTTTTTTTTTTTTGAGGAAAATGACTGTAGAAGAAATTTTAACCAGTCATTCATAGAAGTTAAATTGTTATGACGATGATGACAGAAGACTGCTAAAAACTTAGCGTTTCTTTTTCCTTCATTCTTCAGCCGCCTAGAAGTTTAAAACCCTTATTTATTTAATTTTCCTCAGTGTCTTTCCAAACTCTTTTCAAAGTGACTTAGCCAATCAGCCACTGGGGATATCAAGGCAAAAATGAGCCCTCCACACACTTCTACCCAATTTAAATTTTAACGCTATACATGTATATCATATAAGTACATGTTCATGCTAAAGCTGCAGTAATTAAAAATAGAAGCACATCCTAGATATATACTAGGCATTATTCAGTTATATACTCATTGAATTATATATAGAACATTTGACGGAACCTTAGAATATTAAGGGGGTCGGTCATAAATACCCTGTATGTGATCAAAAGCTCAGAATTAAGATTAAGTCCAGTTTAAGGCAGTGTTCATTTCATTAGCTTGAACATGAAGGACAAATAAAACCTTATTGGGCTGTAGTAGTTAAAAATTTTATATGATGTGCAAAATTGTCCCCAGGAATTCGTCCTATTTTCCATTTTGGAGGGTAACTGTTGAATAATTTTGTAATTTTTAAGTAATAATTATTTAAGTTATGGAGCCATCATTTCTTTATTTTTTTATAAGTTGCTTGTAATTTTGAGGCACTCCCCATTTGAACTAGTAAATGTAAATATTTGTACATGTATCATACTATATACACAACTATGACAGAAATAATTAGGCCTATCAGTCGAGATACTTGTACACATATAATAGCAGATATGGAACATGGATACATGCAGGCCCTTACAGAAATTTCCGTAAGTGACTTATAAGTGTTTTATTCTTTTACTTATAAGTTGTTTATACTGGACTTATACTTCACTGATACATTTAACTTATGAGTGACTGATAAGTGACTCATTAGGATTTTATATGCAAATGAGGTGCTTGACTTATAAGTGACTTATAAGCCAAGTATTAGCCACTTTTGCTTTATGCAAGTATAGTCACTTATAAGTGACTTATTAGTCAAGTATTAGCCCTTCATACTTTGTCAAGTATGAGTCACTTATAAGTGAACTACAGCACTGCCTTGAAGACCTTAATTTAGAACAGAACTTCCAATCATGCAGGGGTTGCATGATGTTCAAAGTTTTTTTTTTTTTTTAAATATGCATCTGCACTAAGATGAAATAATCAAGTTAACATTTTATGAAAAAAAATTCCCCCTCATATGACATTCTTTGATGATGCAAACTTTAAATATTATTTCAGTTTACAAACAAAAATGTTGGACAAAAAGAAATCAGTTAAGATTTAATGACCTTGAGGTTTCTTCAAATTTATGAAATCTGAAAGCAACTGAGTCAATTGATTCAAAATTTCAGGCAAAGGAAGTTAAAATAAAAAGATGATGTGAATAGAACCTACTTGTTGAACCTGATGTGAAGGCATACTCAGAATAAATTTGAAATCTCCAACAACATCCTTTCACAGAGACTAACTTAGTTTCAAATTCTTGTTGTTTATCTCTGCAGAGACAAAGTTCCTGATTGATTAACTTGAATACCCACAATGCAACTCAGGAGAAGTCTAGTATAATGTAAAAATTCTAAGTCCACACTTATTCTGGCTAATACCATACTGATCTTCACTTATAAGTGAAGTATAAGTGAAATATTCACAGATATGTGGCTAATCTTCACTTATAAGTGAAGTATTAACAAAATCTGTTCCTCACTTATACTTACTTTCACTTATAGTACACTTATAAGTAAATTTCAAAACTTATAGGTGGCTTATAAGTTGCTTATAAGTGAAGTATAAAACACTTATAAGTTTCTATTGGTTTTTTTTGTAAAGGGGCTATTAAATAAAAAGATAAATATGAAATCCAGAAATTGTTAGATTTAAAGGTAGAGATTGCTACCGGTAATTTTTCCAGTTGGGTGAATTGACCAAGGAGCCAGTTGTCTTAGGGCAACTCATCTGGCACTCTGCAAGCAGTAAATTCTGGTTTAATTTAACTTCTCTTAAATCAACTAATGATTCTTCTGTGTGGACCTCAGTGTCCACACAATAATTACCATTAAGATAGAACATGTGCATATGGTTCTTCTAATCAGTTCATAATGTAGAACTATAAAACAATTGCCGGTCTTCATTTATCAGACCACCAGTTAAAGAATGTCACTAGAACTTCACTTCCGGCTTACAAACTTAATTTGTCATCTCCTAAGGGAGATGACAATAAAACAACAATACTTAGTATCATTTCATATATAGCTCATATAAATTTTATAGTATGATCAACATTAGGTTCATTCAATAAATTTATATGAGCTGTGATCATAAGTGATAATGTTTTTTCAACATTAGATTATATGTGTTTTTTTATCTGAAGTAATTCTTTATAAAAAGAAGGTAGTAGCCAGTAGGCCTAATTTGTGGTTTATTGTTGTTGATTTACTCGCAGTCACAGCCTGTTGACAGAAGAGCCTTTGAGTTGCTGGATATTGTGGTAAAGAGAGGACAGAAAGCTTTCCCAGGTCTAATTGAGGCCCTCAGGGACACAGAAAACCAGGAAGTGGCAGATCGATTGGAGGGAAAATCAGGAGCAACAAACAACACAAACTATACAAGTACTTATATAGAAATGCCCTGATCACAGGAAGCGTTTAATTCAAATTAAACCTAAGTTACTGTGAATTAAATTTGAAATGCATTCACAAGGAGAATTTAAAGTCATATATGGCGTAATTTTTATAAGTTCAGACTAACTAAAATTAAAAAGATCTTTCTATTTGTTTTATTACTTTATATAAAGATAGGACTTTCCTGTAAATTACACAATTCAAATCAATCACGTTTCAAAGATATTAGAAATTTAAAACAATAACCGATATATTTACTGACTCCGCATTTAAATAACAGACACTGTTTAAAATCAATATAACTATGGAAACATGAGGTTATTTAAGTTTAAAATCGGTGAAAATTTTAATTTGAACTTAAATAACATATATCATGTTTATCTACACTCAATCTCATATTTTTTGGCTCAGATGTGCCATATATAGCTTTAACACAAATTAGTTTAATTCGAATTAATTTACTGAGCATCAGATTGCTTCATATTAACTCCGTGTGAAAGCTAAGCCAAGCTAGTTCAAATTCAATTTTGACATATAATAGCAAAATTAAGCCACATGCCACATTTCCGTGGTCAGATATAAGTACTTATGCTATTTTTGAGTAAGAAATAAAGGGAAATTAAGTTTATGTCTAAAAAAGTGTACAGGCATAATGACATTATGTCAGATATATATCTGCTCTGCATAAGGTGACATGATTTGTAAATGACATCATAATAGCCTTACTGTAGAAATAAAATTTTAATATGCATTAGTTTACTTCACATTAACTCTCCTGTGGATGAAATTTAATTCACATTAGTTTATTTCGCATTATTTTACTTCTCATTAATTTACTGGAAATTATATATTTAACATGTTTAATGTGCATTTGTGTGAATAGGGCATAATAACATAAACTATACTAGAAACATCACAATAATACAAGTAGAAAATAACAATACAAGCTGTAAACAAATATACAGCATGTTATACAGTAAAAACACAAACTATACAAGTAAATTTATCCTGCCTCTGATAAAAATCTTGAAATTTCATTGGTCGAGAACAATACTGTATCAAAGCAATACATACTGCCTACCCACATAAAATTGTTAATGTGCCTCCTCCACTTGACCTACCCATTACAAATCAAATCAATATGCCCCCTCCACATGCCATTCTGTCCAGATCTATTCAACATGTTTTCAATTGAACACACAAGGAGCCTTATAACTGACATCACATAAGCATCAAATGACGTCACAATGTAAACAATTGTTATGGAATGGTTTGCTTGACTTGGAGAAAATGAACTTTATCAAAAAATCTTTGACAGGATAAATTCGTTATGTAGACACTTAGAGGGGTAATACAGAAATATATGGATGTGAATTTTGTGTTCATATTGTTCACATTACGTTACATCAGCCATTTTATGACAGACTAATGGCCAGGTACTGTACATAGGTTTTTTGATGAGCAACAGTATTTTCACCTAAATTCCAGTATTTTCAAGGCTCCTGTATAAAAATTATCACATTTATATGTAATGACTTTACAGTGTTCTCTGTTAAATAAAGCTGCCCAAAGCTATTTTACCCAGGGTTGACCATGAATGTATACATTGAGATGCCTTTAATTACTTGGAACACCCAAATTTGAATTCCCCATTGAGGGTGAAAGATGGCAATATTAATATATGGACAAAAGTTCCTATTTTATCATCATAACTGGATTATCTTTGGTTTTAGACTTTTCTGTGAGCATGGTAAATAAGAGTGGAAATTCTGTGACAAGATCTGAAGAATCAACAAAGTCAACAGATTCAGCAATCCGATATGAAGGACCCCCCGGATCCCAAAGTCATCCCCCTGCAGCAGGCTTAAACAAGCCAGACGGTACAAAGATTTATTGTGTATTAACATGTTTTTCTTGAGAAAATCCATTGTGCTTACAACTTACTCTCACACATGAATCAGACTGAGTGTCACTGCTAAATGTGTGATATTCAGAACACTTTGCTGGAAGCTTAATTAAATTAGCATAGAAATTATAGCTGCATGTGAACTAGTTATTTGTGAACTAGTTATTTATGAACTAGTTATTTGGTAACTAAGAAAAAAAGTATATTATAAGATATTTATTCATTCTTATTTATATTAACATAATGTTGGTATTTATAAACTGTGCCTAACATCTCAAACAGATGGGTCTTTTAGAAATTGACTAATCAATTTAAAGTAACTACTGTTACAGTATATGCTCGCCCATAAGTCGGTCCGCCTATAAGTAGGTTGTATTTTTTAAAGTTTAAATTAGAGTAATTGACCTGCTAAATTACCAATCTTTTTATAACTCGCATATAATTCGGATAAAGAGTTTTGGACCAAAGTTTAACTCAAAAAAACGACTTATAGGCGAATATATACAGTAGATAGTACATGTATATCTTTACTGATAAGAAAGGAAATAGAAATGTTGTATTTTATGGTGTGTGTATAATTTTTTTTTAACAGTTGAGTGGATGAATCAAGTAGAACTTACAAAACTGAATGAAAACCAGACTCCAACTGATCCCAAATTTGTGTTGGAAATGAAAAAATGTCACGGTGAAAATGTTAGTTTTGTCTCAGATTATTCTCATATTGTGACTCCTTACAACATGTACAATGTTAAGATTCTATGGATAATATGTAGTATTCAATGCAGTACATCATTTTTACAAAACAAAGCATACATGTATAAGACAACACAACCTCCAAACAGGCAGAGAACATTAGCTGTTCTGTTTACATCAGACCTTAAGCCAACAAAAAAAGAGACAAAGATCTTGTAGAAATTGTACCTAAGAAATGATTAGAAGTTATCTTCTCTAATTGTACATTCATTTCAGAATGATAGTTGCCCATTTCTGAAAACAGCAAAACATTTCAAAGTTTTTTTTTCCTTTTCGTCATTTTTTTTGGACTTATTAAGCTCAAAAAACTAACTGACACTGACAGAGGAACATATGCAATATATTCATATATGGGGTGGACAAAATGTATTCACAAAAGCACATATACAGTGTAATGCATTCTTTATTAGCTGATATACTTATCATATAAAAATTTTGCATGATGATTTATCAAATTGAATATAACCAAGACACATGGACCCACAGATTCTATGCTCATAGGTAAATGAAATCTTCAAAAATGGGACATTAAAATTTTCAGAAATGTCCACATGCACATTTTCACACATTTTTTAAAAATGTCCTCACCCAGTGTAAAAATCAGATTTAATCAGTAGTTTGTGTTACATAAGAAAGTTATATATGATATTTATTATAAACAGATTAACTGAAATTCAATAAAATACCTTGCCAAATGAATGAAAATATACCAATTCATTATTTATTATTATAAAAAACTTTTTAGATTTTTATGTGATTTATTTAACAAGTAAGGCATGCGGTGGACTTATATTCTTCAGCTATACAATTTGAACATGGCTAAGCGTGGGATATGCATGATCATTGATAATATTCCTAGCGACTTTTGTATTGCTGGTGAGTGTCATCATGGTGTAGTGGATGCTGGTAAAACACTTATACGACAGACCCTGAAACTCTGTGGTTTTAAAGATGTTAACTTCTCCAGGAACACTGGAACCACAAAGGTTAGTTATATAAGCAGGTACCCCTTCTTTGTTCTGAATGGCTATTTGCATACCTGTATATATCAAATGACATCATTTTTTTAATTATCCACCTAATAAAATCAGTCGTGATATAAGTGACTATATTCCCATTGAAATTCAAAACTTGTTTCTTGGTAATTTTACATCCCATTCATGTGTAGGAGAATGTTTCTGTAATATGCCAACTGATATACCTCATTGCTCTGCATTTCAGATGATTAAAGAGAAGATACTGAAAGAAATGAAAAAGTTGAGTCACTCTGAATATTCATCATTTTTTGTCATCTGTGTGACAACAGGTCCTAATCCGGGTTTCATTTATGGTAAAGATGGAGAGAGTGATCGCATGACCATTAAAGAACTACAGGATGTGATGTCACAATGTGAAGAGTTCCAAAACAAGCCAAAAGTATTACTGGTTCATACTGTTCCAAAGTCTAGCTGTAAGTATTAAAGGTATAATGTAAAGGAAGGCATACCGGTATCTTGCTGAAAACTTACTACAGTAAAAACCATTATTTACTCTTAATTTTATGAATTGGTCAGAAAATCTCTTTGTGACATTTCATAAATCCCTCTAATGCTTTTTCTACATGTACATCACATGTCAAATATTTATGAGTGTATAGGACAATCCTGAACTTCATGAAAATATTTCTCATTCAATCTGGATTAGTACAAGGTTTACAACATTAGAAATTGTATGTATAGACTCATTTGTATGTGAAAGATTTTCTTTTATAGTACAGTGTAGTCACAGTACTAGTTTGGCTGAAAATCAGGGTCAGAAGTTAACGGAATCTATGCAGCATCTGTCATTGGAGGGGGAGGTCTCAAGTTCAGTCAATGATAGAAATATGTTTGCTGTTTCAGCAGAACTGCAACCAGGTAGTCATGAAGATTCATGTAAATGAAGTTAAAAAAGCGTTTATTGTTAGTTGGTGAGATTTTCTTTAAAAAAAAAGCATATTGACCTTGAAGTACTGATACACTAATAATGAAAATGTCTGACAAAGTAAATATGTATAATTATGTGTTCATTTTGTATTGTGTAGGTATCAGCTTTTTGGTTAGAATAAAGGGGAAAACTGGAGCTTATTTTAGCAATGCCTTGGTCTATGTCTTGCTGAAGTATGCTGGAAACAAGTCCTTCCTTGAACTGATCTCTGAGGTATGTCAAACTTTTACAGAAAATATGTGGTGGGTTGAAGCTAGCTGTCAACAATCTGAGAAATTCTTTTGTTAGAGCTTATTTCTTGCAATGTTTGAGACTTTTTAATTTAAGATGGACAAGCTTCTGGGATCATGTGAAGATGAAGGATTAGACAATGTGGATGCCAATCCATATAATGAAAAAGTTCATCGGAGTATTCGAGTGGCCAAGCTTAAAGTCCTGACAAAGCCAGAGAAAGAACTCTTTTTCTTTCCTCTGTATGAGGACACAGGTCAGTATGGACTGCTAGATATATAGAATCTGTATAGAACATCTCTATGTCAAGATATTCAGAGTCTGTATAGAACATCTCTATGTCTAGATATACAGTCTGTATAAAACATCTCTATGTCTAGATATACAGAGTCTGTATAGAACATCTCTATATCTAGATATACAGAGTCTGTATAGAACATCTCTATATCTAGATATACAGAGTCTGTATGGAACATCTCTATGATTTAGATATACAGAGTCTGTATAGAACATCTATCTGATTAGATATACAGAGACTGTATAGAACATCTCTCTGTTTAGATATACAGAGACTGTATAGAACATCTCTATGTTTAGATATACAGAGTCTTAATAGAACATCTCTATGATTAGATATACAGAGTCTGTATAGAACATCTCTATGATTTAGATATACAGAGTCTGTATAGAACATCTATCTGATTAGATATACAGAGTCTGTATAGAACATCTCTATGTTTAGATATACAGAGACTGTATAGAACATCTCTATGTTTAGATATACAGAGTCTTAATAGAACATCTCTATGATTAGATATACAGAGACTGTATAGAACATCTCTATGATTAGATATACAGAGTCTGTATAGAACATCTCTATGATTAGATATACAGAGTCTGTATAGAACATCTCTATGTTTAGATAAACAGAGTTTGTATGGAACATCTCTATGATTAGATATACAGATTCTGTATAGAACACCTCTATGTGTAGATTGAAGCAAATCAAGGCAGGGGGTTTGGAGCCACCTTAAGGCCCCCAATGGGTCTGGAGCAAAGCCCTGGTGGGGGTTCAGGGGGCCAAGTCCCCAGAAGATGGCGAGTTTTTAGCATTTCTGACACTTAATTTTGAGTATCCAGAAAAGAGAGTTACATTAAAATAATCAGAGTTTCAACATTTAAAATGCTTATTTCCTCATTATGAAATTAACGATAAAAAAGAAAAAAGAATTGGGGATTTATGATGGAATTTAAATTTTGTTTATCATTATTATTTTTTGTGAAAATGATGTGGAAGAACTTGCATACTCGTGTCTTAATTTAGGTTTACCTGTATTTCAGGAATGCAGGTTTCCAGTTAGTCATGCAGAACACTTTTTAACTCACAACTGAAACACTCCATGGAATTGATAGAACCATGACTTCAAAGGCTGGGAGACACAACTACCAAGTTACCATTCAGACTATGATTGTATTACACTGTTGTTTTATTTTTGGGATTGCTGCAGTCCATCATTATAGTAGATTCCTCCCAGTGTATCATACAAAAGTAATCATTTGTATGCATATGAAGTGATGGGCTTCTTTACTATGCACGGATAACTTTGTGTAAGGAGTGTTCTGTAATGACTAAAATATGTCCTTAAAATCAAGCTTTGATAGAGAATTCTATAATTATGTTTTAGGCCAGGGGGATTTTTCTGCAGACTATAAAGCATTGCCAATTTTCATCAGTCATGATGTCTTATGTTCAAAATGATGTAAAGAAATTGACATCAATTCAAATTTTTCAGTGATTTTGAGAGAAAATGAGTGCAGGTCAGCTTCAAGTGGATCTTTGATATACAATTTGTAATGTGTAGAATGATAATGTCAATGAAATGTATGAATATTGTACAAAGCAGGTTTGCGCTCTGTGAATTCTACGGTAAATATTGAACAAATTTTGTCCATTTTTCCCTCTTTCCTAAATATGATGGAAAATCCAAATAGTTTGTGATGTCACAAAAACAAAAATCTAATATAAATCTACTTCCAAACTACATTATTTTGTTAATTCACATTTTTTTTTTACAGAATATGTTCAATTGTGTATATTTCTTTATAGAATTTTTTTTTGTTTTGAGTAAAACTACGGTACTATATACATGTACCTGGAAATTTTTGCCCCTGTTTTGTTTTAGCCCCTTTTGCCTTCATTGTTAGTGGGTAAATTTCAAATGGGGCAAATTCAGAGACAGAGTTATCTCTCCTTTGAGACAACTATGTTAGGGGGAATTTAAAACGGGACAAAATTGTTTGTGTGTGTCAGGGCATATTTAGCATTGAGTGAAAATAACCCTGAATACAGTAACTATACTTGTATTTTACCTTTAGTTTATTGGTGAAAATTCAATTAGATTTAATATGAGCTAGATTATTGACTGTTCTATACTGCCTTTGCCATTTATGCCACAAATTCAACATCTGAATGTTACACTTCTTGAATTTTTTCCTTTGAAAGGAATACTTGTTCCTCTTGAAGTATAACAAGCTACAAATTATTAACATATTTCAGTTGATCAGTCATCACATTGATATTTTGAATACCATGGATGTATCAAATTGAGTTGTAAGTCCCAACCACTTTTTCTTACGTATTGTGGTGGTCAGACGGGTGCATTTTTCTCCTCTCCCATTACAGTATTTTAACCTCAGTATCAGATATAACAAAGTTTTTTTCTTGGCCCCATTGAGTTCAAGATTATGGATCGAGTTTGACTGTAATTATTTATTCACTCATTATTCATGTGGTAGCTGGTCACACAAAATAAACAGCAGTCAGTGTCTAGATTGCTTGTGATTCATGGTGTCAATAATGTTGATGCAATAGTGTACAGGTCCCAGACATACATGTACTGTTTATGTATAATTACAGTGAAAACTTCTAATCTGGTACCTGTGCAATCCATTTCACTGTGAATTCTAAAACTTATGTAAATTCCTATTTCACTGTTTTCTTTGTTCTTAACACTGTGTAATCTGACACCCTGTCTATTCCGACACAGATTTGTCTCCCAATGCATGTTGGATTAGACAGGTTTCACTGTACATGGTTATTGCTTCATGACTCTCAGTGAAGTTTTACATTAGCCTCTATAATCTGTTAAGGTGTGTCCCTCTTCAGACTTTTGATTCACATATTAGACAGTTTCAAATATGCAAACAAATTGATTGCCATAAATATTCTATTTTCAGTTACTCTGCAAAATCTAATTGAAATTACATTGAAAGTGATATTTTTTTACTTGAAAGCTTGAAAACAATCACTAGAATATTTGTCCAATCAAATTTCAAAACAAAGGTAAATGCTGAATATCTTATATCAGATCTTATAAACTAATTAATATTTCCTAGGTAAAATTTGCATCTTAAGTTAATTCTGAGAGAGTTGTGCAGTGTCTGTCAATTTAATGTTAAATTATTGGTAAATGTTACAGTCACCATTTCTATTTTTGGCATGATAAATGTAAATTGAAGTTCAGACTTTGTCAAATGCCAGGAGAAGCAACTGATTGTGTTCACTATCACTTTTACAAATGTAATTTCTTTGTGATTTTAATAAAGTAGCTCATGATGGAGGCGCACAGAGATATGACTATCCGTATGACTTGTGATACTCTCTGTTTATTTACATGTTATATTCTTTAATAAAAATAAAATTTAATATGTAATTTGATTGTTTTAACTATACATTTACCAATAATTTAAAAATTTACTTTATTGCAAAAGAGAGGAATGGAACCCTTCAATTTAGAATTAAGCTGTCAAAAAGAGACACAAAGAGGTCTCTGTGATTGAGACTTGGGAAGCATTTGACCAGGGAAATGGGAGACAGACTTCCAGAGATTTTGAAGCATTTTATAAGAAAAGACTAGTGGCTACCTTTATTCTTATTATTTTAAATACATGCATCCAAAAAATTCGAAGTCTAGTACAGAAACTATAAAGCAGTTCCAGGAAAATGTGAGAAGTTTAGAACTGCTCTTAAATTCTATGGAATCAAACAATTTCACTAGCTAGTAAGGACCTGTGCATTCATAACTTTATAGAGTGAGAATGATATCAAATAAGGGGACGACCATTTGATTGGGGGGGGGGGGATTTTTAGAGTCAGATTATTTAATTTCATGCCAGTCAAGGACAGATTATTTATTTTCAAGATGATCAAGGACAGTTTATTTATTTTCTTCTTCACTGAAAAAGTTAGAGAAGCACATGAAAGAAAAATACCTAAATTCCAAAATTCTATTTCATGATTGGGGGGGGGGGGGGTACTAGCCAATGACAGATTTATTTTCTTGTCGGTTAAGGACAGCTTGTTTATTTTCAACATTTTTGAGGACAGATTTATTCCCAAAATCTGCTATCCCTCCTCAGAATCAAATGGTCGTCCCCTAAGAAATTAAGCTGACAACAGCTGTACAATACTTGTTTATATTTGCAAAATGTCGGAGACAAATTTCAAAGTTTTTTATGACCATCCCCCCCCCCCTTTTGCACACATCTGTACATTTGAATTTCATGCTTTGAAAAAAATGCGGAAATTTGTCCAGATAAGATAATTACTTAATTGCTATAGTCTATATCAAAGGTTGGAGTGTGATAAGGATATTTGTCTAAATCTAAATTATCAACTTCTGAGTTCATCATGTTCATCTTAATTCAGTTGGGTTAGACAAGTTTGAATTTATTCTTTTAAATATATATTATAGGATATTGGTAAAATATAGGTTATAAGTTAATTATATATAAGTTAACGTTTCAAAATTTATTCTTTAAAATATATTTTATAAGGCATTTTGTAAAATATAGGTAATTCCAGGTAAACCCCAGAAGGAGATCAGACTATAATTGCTATCAAAACATATTTCACACCGATTGTTAATTGTCCTCATGTACCAGATATGATTGAATAAATGAACTTGAACACCCTCTGACCAGACACGAACAAATATATTTAATCTCCTAGAGTAGACCAGGGACCTATAATATACTAATAGTATATAGGTCCCTGAGTAGACATAATGTACAAATTGAAAATGTTAGAAGCACTTTTGTATTATGCTGGGGACCGGTTAATATGTATCTGCATGCTTTCAAATATCTACAAGAATTGTGTCACAGTGAATTACTCCCATGAGTACTAGTAGTACTTTGATTGTGTTCCAATACACTGGCAATGCACTTAGAGTCAGTCTCTTATTCGTAAAGATTTAATGCATATTTAAACAGATTTTCCTGAAATAATGGCGTAAAAATGTGAAATAATTGCTTATAAATTGGTTAGTTACATTAATAATTATTTGTACGGTATTAATTTTGAACTTATTCAAGGTAGCGTGGCCGAGCGGTCTAAGGCGCTGGTTTAAGGCACCAGTCTCTTCGGAGGCGTGGGTTCGAATCCCACCGCTGCCAGGAGCTTTTTTTTTTTTTTTTTTGTCTTTGAATACCCAATTCTTGTTTTCTTAATTAAATGGTTTAATTATCTACTTATTTCATCTTACCTTATAGAAGGTTTAAAAGAATTTTCTTTCCGTATTGGGGGGAGGGCAGTATTTAGTGGAAGCTAAAAATTAACCTCAAATTAGTTATCAATAAATTCATTTTCTTTAAAATTGCAAAGAAATTCAATATTCATGATGTAATACCTTTATTCGTTTTTTTTTTGTTTTTTGTTTTTTTTTTTTGTTTTTTGTTTGTTTGTTTGTTTGGGGTTTTTTTTTTTGAAAATCTTAAATAATTGATTCAAGTTAAATAACTTTTCCAATTGAATTATAATTATCTGGTATAAGCATTCAAATTTTTCTTTCACAATGCTTTGTATTTACCTATTTTCAAAAAGTCTGTTAAATTAATTATGTATTCTGACTATATGATGTGGTCTGTGATAAAAAGAGTTGATCATTTTACTTCTGGACACTGCAGAACTAATGCTTCAATTTCTTGCTGTGTTCTCAAGTTTTTACAAGAAAATAAATATATTTTAATGGGTTTTTTTCTCTGATCTCATCATCAGGATTCTTCTTTTCATCATCCTGAAAACAGATATTGGTGAATGACATTCACAGTACAACTGCATCCATCACTTCAGTTCAACATTTTGTTCATTACAATGTAGCACTTTGATCTGTAGGAATTAAAAATTTGATACATTTTGACTCATAGGAATTTGATACACTTTGACCCATAGGCATTTGACCCTTCAGGTATCCTATAGGCTAGGTATTAAGAAATGTTCAGTGGATGTTAATGCTTTTGATGAGAAGTCAACTGTTGATTATGTTAAATGGTTCTTTCGGTCTTAGGTAAATTCAGATTTGTATAATATCTGACCCCTTTACATTGCCAGTGTAATCTTTCATTTAATCATATTTTTAAAGACTAAAGAAGAAGGGAAAAAATTTACATCTTTAAAAATGTCAGAATTTTTTTTATGTTATGCTGTCATATTTGACACTATAAAAATCATGAAAATTTGGATGTCTCTGTATCAAACTCCTAGGGTCAGTGTATCAAATTCCTATGGGTCAAAGTGTATCAAATTTTTACTTCCTACAGGTCAAAGTGTATCAAACTCCTAGCTATAGGGTCAAAGTGTACCAAACTCCTAGGGTCAAAGTATATCAAACTCCTACAGGTCAAAGTGTACCAAACTCCTACAGGTCAAAGTATATCAAACTCCTACAGGTCAAAGTGTACCAAACTCCTACAGGTCAAAGTCTATCAAACTCCTACAGTTTAAAGTCTATCAAACTCCTACATGTCAAAAAGTATCAAACTCCTACAGGTCAAAGTCTATCAAACTCTTATGGGTCAAAGTCTATTAAACTCCTACAGGTCAAAGTATATCAAACTCCTACAGGTCAAAGTGGACCAAACTCCTACAGGTCAAAATCTGTCAAACTCCTACAGGTCAAAGTATATCAAACTCCTACAGGTCAATGTGTACCAAACTCCTACAGGTCAAAGTCTATCAAACTCCTACAGGCCAAAGTCTATCAAACTCCTACATGTCAAAGTGTACCAAACTCCTACAGGTCAAAGTCTATCAAACTCCTACAGGTCAAAGTCTATCAAACTCTTATGGGTCAAAGTGTATCAAACTCCTACAGGTCAAAGTCCATCAAACTCCTATGGGTCAAAGTCTATCAAACTCCTACAGGTCAAAGTCTATCAAACTCTTATGGGTCAAAGTCTATCAAACTCCTACAGGTCAAAGTCTATCAATCTCCTACAGGTCAAAGTCTATCAAACTCCTACAGGTCAAAGTATATCAAACTCCTACAGGTCAAAGTATATCAAACTCCTACAGGTCAAAGTATATCAAACTCCTACAGGTCAAAGTGTACCAAACTCCTACAGGTCAAAGTCTATCAAAACTCCAACAGGTCAAAGTCTATCAAACTCCTACAGGTCAAAGTGTATCAAACTCCTACAGGTCAAAGTGTATCAAACTCCTACAGGTCAAAGTGTATCAAACTCCTATGGGTCAAAGTGTATCAAACTCCTACAGGTCAAAGTATATCAAACTCCTACAGGTCAAAGTGCACAACAATGCATCAAAGGAAATAAGAACAGGATATAATTACTGCAAGGATATAATAACTTACTTGTATCAGAGTTTGAAAATTTAATACCTCACAGTATACATGTATATATTACAACCTAAAATTAGTTGTAAAGTTATAAAAATTGGATAAGATCAAATAAAAAGAAATTCATCCCAAATTTAAATACTGAATATTAATAATTTAATGATCTGTATTGCACAGATTAGATCTTTTTAGATATACATGCATAACAATCAGAGAACAAGCTCTATAACTGTGTAAACTATCTTTTATTTATATTTTCATTACCCAGTATAAAAAATTAACAATGCCAGATTGTTTCTTAGCAGTAAAACAAAATTTATAGAATCAAAAGTGCCAAAATTTAATACAACTTAATTATACTATATATATTTCAACATCATTTAAATTTTGATAATTAATGAGAACATGAACTTCATGTTAGCACATTTCATGAAGCACATTATTGCTTCAGCTAATAAATATGCCAGCGTGAAGTTCAAAAATTAAATTTATATCTATTTGCATTTGATGATTAACCACAGACTGCCATCCATGTGAGTTCATGAGTAATGAATGCATTCCTATTTGTAAAGAATCTTGAGGGAAAGTTTTTTGAAATGTATATAATTTATATGGCTCATATATAATGAGCCAAAATCAAAATAAACAAGAGATGTAAATTTTAAATACTGGAGTAAACGTATGATTTTATGAGCATTGCAATAAACACAAAGAAACTTCTTCAATTTATCAGAAAAGTGAAAAAAATACATCTATGGACACAATTTATATGCATTGGGACTTTCTCAATTAATCTGAGCAGATGCAGTCGATCATTACATGACCATTATAACAGTACATAGACGAAAAATATCAATACATCACAACATAAACCAGTATTTTCTCGGTCTGTGCTTTTTAACACTTCTTGTAAACCACAGAAAAACAGTACAACTCTATGTTCATACATTAACATTATGATACAAATTCAATATAAAAGAATTGAGCAGAACTGCAATTAATGCTAATTAAAGCATAAATACTTGTGCAGATTTTCTTCTCCTTTAATCAGTTATAAACAATAACATTTTTTTCCTAGAAAATGCAGTCTAATGTATGCAGTACATGTACAAAATTATACTTGTTAAATACATATGGCATCCACACAAAGTAAATTATTCAAAATTGCAGATTTTCAAAGAGATTTACTCATATTCCAAATTAAATCCTATTTAGTGAGACTATGATATTTAAATGTTTTGGCATTATTCAATAATAAAATACATGAAAGTATAATTATGTTAAAATATATGAGACAGACCTATAATCCAGAATACAGTCATAATTTACTAGTACCATACTTTATTGCATTGGAAATTGATTCCTTTGGTCTCTTAAAACCAATAAAATACTATAATAACCAATAATTATTTGCATGGCTGTGGAGGTGGGGTGGGGGCTGTTCCTGAATATATAGTATACCATAGAAAACAAACCTACTTTATGGATGTGCCCCTTAATAAAAAATTAGATTTTTTTTTTCGTTTTGTTTTGTTCTGTTTTTTGTTCTGTTTTTGTTGTTGTTGTTTTTTTTGTTTTGTTTTTGCTTGTCAAGGAAGTTTTGCTTGGTAGTGCCACTCAAACTGAAAATATTTGGTTGTCCCTTGTCCCTCCCCCCCCCCCCCCCCCCCCAAGAAAGATCAATATAATGCCCCTATCATACAACATCTCATTTAGTAATGTTCACTTTTCATTTACTAGGATACTGTTACAAGACAATGCTAACTGAGATCCACAACGTGAAATAAAATATACAGAGGTTTATTGGGTTATTAGATATCAGCCCTGGAAATTGAACAATAGGCATTTAATACAAGATCTCTATAGGAAAATAAAAAGCACATGGAATCACATATCAACACACCCAGAAGGGGAGATAACTTAGCATTCTGATGAGCTATACATATGACTAGTAAGTGTAAATTACAACAACAACAAAAAATACTTCACCTCATAGATTAGATATGAGTGTAATTATAAAATAAAAAAGAGAGATACATGTATAACAGAACAACAAATGGAATATATATCAAAAGAAATACATGTAAAATACATGTAATTTAACATTCTCTGTATATATAATAATTGTACCTGTAATTTAACAAGCTTTGTACATATAATAATTATACAACCTTTTACTAATAACATATGGTGGAGGGAGATCACAAAACTGAGTGATATGTAATGGAAATTCTACTTTAACATTATACCCTCTCAGAGAATCATTGCTATAGAAATATTTACAATAAATAACAATAAATACCTCCAACTTATCCCTTATTCAGAACCAAGCAATGTACCCTGTGTTAAAGTTTGTAGACTTCATACTGAGAACCATATACATGAAACTATGTAAACATAATGTAAAATATTTACAGGAAAAGATCACATCACAGTCATTTCAGTTACAAATTAATTTTTACAATCATGAATGCTAAACAAATTAAAGCTTGTCAGTTTTGGTATATATCTTAACAATGACAGTTATAGTATCAAAAAAAAATGACTTAGTACAATGTAGGCACAGCCATTATAATGAAGTCTTAAACTAATTACAGCAGATTTATGACTTCAAATTACAAATTTAAAAAAAAAATTATTTCCCTAATCTATTCCTATTCTATTATGAATATTCCCAAAATTAATCTGTATTCAAATAAATATGACCATATATCTTTGTAATTCTACCTAAAACTACACACATATTTATCCTTAAAGTTTTTTTTAATAGCACTGAAGAGTAATAATTATCAAAGTTGAGTCTTTCTATAAATATCAAATACAGTTGAACTACGGTATCTCGAACACGGATATCTCGAATACCATGGATATGTCGAAGTGAATGGAAAGTCCTACCCACATACTTCTTAAATATTCTACCCTTGATATCTCGAACCCTCCGATATCTCGCAGATTTTTCTCGGTCCCCATTAAATCGAGATAACATGGTTTGACTGTATTTATCTTATTCTTATATATTCTTATATTATTCTATCAGCAACAAAAGTGCTGACTAACATAAATACATAAATTGAATTTTTCTAGTTGAGGGTATAATAAACTTATGAGGAATCCTCCATTAGACTATTACATTTGTGACATTTATAAAAATAATTCTTTTTGTGCAAGTTTTCAATGATATGTAAATTAGATCACTGAGTTCTGGCAACATCACCAAATTCTGCACAACTGTTGTCTGGCAATCTGTTAGGAAACAATGGGTTAAAACGATTATCATCCTGAATTTTCTCTGCTAGTTCGATATGCTCATGATTACATAAGATGTTTGATAGTTTCTGGAGATCAAAAGAACACAG
This sequence comes from Saccostrea echinata, assembly GCF_033153115.1. Taxonomy (NCBI): domain Eukaryota; kingdom Metazoa; phylum Mollusca; class Bivalvia; order Ostreida; family Ostreidae; genus Saccostrea; species Saccostrea echinata. The sequence goes on from NW_026889779.1 coordinate 32,431,624, forward strand.
ATCGGTCTGTTGACTGAAACTCTGAAGGCAGCAGTAAATCTGTTCCCTTACGTTCCGTGGGTGATTCGCCTCATGTTCCTCTAGGACACGATCAGCAGATTTCCCGACCGTAGCTGAAATGTACAATGCTTAATCAAGTAAGAGAAGCTAAAAATGAAATCCAAAACGAATCATATCATTGATATCTTTACATGCTGTATACAAGATTTTCACCCAATTTTCACCTACATTTTTATAATAGTCATTACCACTACTATTAATTACAGCTACAAAGTAGTATTCATTACCGCTACATTTATATATATATATATATATATATATATATATATATATATATATATATATATATATATATATATATATATATATATATATATATATACACATTACTGCTACAATGCCTCTTCTGTTAGCCAGTGCTTTCTGCATGTACAGGCATAAAGTACATGTACTTTCAGGTCTGTTTTGCAATGTCTCTACAATTTTCTTCTACACATTCTTCTACATTTTTTAGTCTTATTTACACAAAATTTAAAACCATCTGTGGCAGGTCAAATGGGTTTGATTAAAGTGGCCAGATATCTCAGTTGGTAGAGCCCCTGACGGGAAATTTGGGGCCTGGGTTCAAATCCCGGTCTGATCCATTACAATTTTCTCTTCTATTACGCATCAATGATTAAACCTACATTGCCATGATTTGTAACAAACTACTCAATGTAAGCCATTTCATTCAATTAACTCTAGATATGTACATGTAACTGTGTTTAACTACAGGCTGAATGAATTACATTGAATGGAACTCATACTTAATAGTACTTCAATTACATGGTGAGTGAATTATATTGAATAGAAAACATCTCCTTATGATAAACCTCACAGGAAAATTTTGTGTATGCAGAGGTAATGAGTTGAAATTGCCAAGCTTCTTATTGATAAAATGTATCTGTAATGCGCACCTGAAATCCAGGTGAAAAGTAGCGGTAATGAGTTGTAATTTCTTGCAATGTAGCAGTAATGTGCTCCTCCATTTTCACCCTATCAAACTTTAACAGAAAGGGTCAACTATAAAAACTGCAGCAGTGAAAATTTTCCTGTATACAGTGTATCATTTGTTTTTGATGCCATTTAAATCTTAGGACACCAATTGTCAATTTCCTACATACCTGTCTACATATACTGTGGAATCATCATTGTTCGTGGGGGATCAATGTTCGTGGATTTCACGGGTGACCCTTATCCACGAATTTACATCCCCACAAACAATTTTTTGTCAACGTAATGATTAATTAAATCTACCAAATAAACGAGCTGCCCACGAAATCACATCCCCACGAAATCAATAAAGTTTTGCTTGCCCATGAACATTGACACCCACAAATTTAAATGATTCCACAGTATGAAACATTTTAATGTTAACTACTGTATATTTATGCATATGGAACCTTAAATTTTCCTGTTCTGCATTTTTGAGAATTTACCTTGACTACAATTTCCAGATATTAAATAGTGATATTTGTCGGACTTATAATTCAGACAAAGAAAGCAGTACTGAATTTTAACTTCCAAAAATCTGACTTATATGCAAGTAGTAAAAGTTTATACAGATTTTACTGATCTTATCTTTGTTTAGAATGTATACTGGACCAAAAAAAAATTATTATTTGTTTGGAATTGCCTCCCACCTCATTGAAAAAAATTATTCAAACAATTTATTGACCAGAAATATTTTAAAAAAAATTTTTTTTTATTTACATGTAATCAATTCTTGGCTTATTATCACATGACAAGTAATCACAATAATAACTATTACCACAAGCACCACCAAAACATTCAATGTAGTGTCAGATCTGTGCAAATTAAATGAGCATTCTTGTTGATGGGAGATATCTTTTTTTACAAAAAGTCAGACAATAATGTGTTTATTGAGATTTTTGTCAAAAATTTTAATTAAAATGTACCTTCAATTTTGAAAAAAAAAACCCACTTCCCTTCCCTCCCTCCTTGGTCTGAAACCTTCCAGGCGGCAATTCCAAACAATTAAATTTTTAAAGATGGCCTTGTTAAAAAAATTATTAAATCCCTTTAAATATTGATGTCATAGAAACATTCTTTGAAACATGGGTAAATACAAAAGATTATCTAGCTGAAAATGGCAACCAATTCTGGTGAGAAATCCAACCAACTTATAACTGGGTCAATAATAAAATTCTCAAAATCAGTTGAAAAATACAACTGACTCATAATATGTACATATATATTAAGTAAACTGACTTATGTAAGAGTATTATACATTAATAAAAACATTTACCAAAGAGTTCCCTGATGACAAACTTCCAGTCTCCAATGGGAAGTTCTTTTTGAAGTAAAAGACAAAGATCTCCCCAGCTCCTCTCTACTAACACTCGACGGCTCACCGGCTTTTTATCTGACAGAAGATAAATCAAACACTGACAATATTACTCCCTTACACCCAAATATTTATTCCCATGCAAGAAATACCTTCAAGTTTCATGACCTTCTTTTACTTGGAATATTTCTCTCCACATTTAAATCATTTATTTACTAGTCACACTGATAATTTATGAAGAGAAGCTGTCATAATTAATTTTTGGTTTGCAGTACTTCATAAATCCAAAACATGATTTTTTTTTTCTTCTTTATTTCAAATAGTTTCAGTTTTTAGACTCACTAATCACCTGATACATATATTAATATAACAGTAACTTGATCCGAAGAAGCCTTACTACATCGAGTTGACAAACGAGACGTGATATGGCTCTATGGATCAAGTTACTGTTATAAGGATAAATTTATTATACACCCCTCAATAATTAGCAAAATATTATAAAAGAAAACTTTTGAGATCAATTATACACCTTTTATCCATTAAACAAAACATTTTTTTTAAGGAACTATTTGATAAGCAAGAAAAAAAATGTCATGCATACTGTGTACTACATCATCAATTTCAGAGAGGGGTGATACATATATATTATTATAACAGTAAATTGATCGGAAGAGCAATATCACGACAAGTTGACAGGCATGGACCATCAGATCAAACGAGACGCGAAGCGTCGAGTTTGATCTGATGATCCGCGCCTGTCAACGAGACATAATACGGCTCTTCAGATCAAATTACTGTTATAATGATAAATTTATTATTTACCCCAATACAACTAGCAAAATATAATAAAAAGGAAGCTTTTTGGATCAATTACATAACTTTTATACATTAAACAAACCATTTTGTCGAGGAACTTTTTGATGCGCGAGAATAACAACGTCATTTATCTGTGTACAACATTATCAGTTTCAGAGAGGGGTGATATGGATTCAGAAAACCACAGTGTGGTGATCCGGAATGTCAGATCACACCGTCACGTGATTGCATGAATTCAACAGTAAAACTGAGTGACAAACAGTTGGGTATATAATAAAGATTTAGAAAACCACAGCGTGGTGATCCGGCAAGTCAGATCACAATGTCATGTGATTGAGTGAAATCAACAGTAAAACTGGGTGATACACAGAAAATGGATTCTCCATAGAAAGATAACTCTGCCTAGACATTGTTTACTTCTTTGCAAACTATAAGTGTTTGCCTTATCTCTCTTGATAGAATCCATTGTATTAGGTGTGATAAATGAGTATGAAAGCTGTCCCTACCTCTCTTGGGAGAATCCATTGTATTGGGTGTGATAAGTGAGTATGAGTGTTGTCCTTACCTCTCTTGGAAGAATCCATTGTATTGGTTGTAATAAGTATGAGTGCAGGCCTTACCTTTCTTCGGAGAATCCATTGAATTGAGGTTGATTAGTGAGTATGAATGCTGGACTTACCTTCTAAGATTAATCCATTGTATTGATTGTGATTAGTGCGTACGAGTGCTGGCCTTACCTCTCTTGGGAGAATCCATTGTATTGGGTGTGATTAGCGAGTTTGAGTGTTGGCCTTACCTCTCTTGGGAGAATCCATTGTAATGGGTTTTTTTAGTGAGTAAGAGTGCTAGCCCTACCTCTTTTGGGAGAATCTATTGTATGGGAGTTGATTAGTGAGTATGAGTTCTCTTCTTATATCTCTTGGGAGAATCCATTATATTGGGTGTGATTAGTGAGTACGAGTGTCCTTACCTCTCTTGGGAGAATCCGTTGTATTGGATGTGAAAAGCGAGTACATATACATTATTATAACAGTAACTTGATCCGAAGAGTCGTATCATGTCGAGTTGACAGGCGCGGATCATCAGATCAAATGAGACGCCAAGCGTCAAGTTTGATCTGATGATCCGCGCCTGTCAACTCGACGTGATATGGCTCTTCATAACATCATGTTTCTGTGTACTACGTCATCAATTTCAGAGAGGGGTGATATGGATTCAGAAAACCACAGTGTGGTGATCCGGAAAGTCGGATCACACCGTCACATGATGTACGAAATCTACAGTAAAATTGAGTGATACACACTTGGGTATATAAAAAAATTGGTGACATCACCTCTCTTGGGGGAATCCATGGTACTGGGTGTGATAACCATTGAATTGGGGTTAATTAGTGAGCTGTTCCTATCTCGATTAGTGAGTAAATTATGAGTACTGTCCTTACATCTCTTGGGAGAATCCATTGTATTGGGGTTCATTAGTGAGTATGAGTGCTGGCTTTACCTTCCATAGATGAATCCATTGTACTGAGCATGATTAGTGAGTTTGAGTGCTGGCCTCACCTCTCTTTGGAGAATCCATTGTATTTGGTGTGATTAATGGGTATAAGTGCTTGCCTTACCTCTCTTGGGAGAATCCATTGTATTGGTAGTCCAAAATATCTTACAATTTCCAGACATTTTTAATGATTTTTATGTTTGACATGCCAGGAAAATGTCAGAAGCAAATTGCCATATTGAAAAGTGGAAATTTCACTGGCCCTAACTGAACTTGATTTTTGATATATGCAAATCAAATATAATGCCAAATTCACAAACAGATCAATAGCACAATGCTTCTACTTCTCACTTATACTGCTTAAAGGTAAATATCACTCCACATTTCAATACAATTCTCACAAGATTTCAAATGACATGAAATCATAAGAAACCTTGACAGTTTGATAAAATGTTTTCGCCAGACACTTAATATTCAAAGGAACAATTAAAAGCTATATTGGTAAGTACAAGAAGCATTGACTGTTGATAAGATGTGCGTCATACATTCAATTCAGTTCGCATGTATCAACTAGAAATATCTCCATAGGGCCCCACAGAGTGCATATTAGTAATGCAACATGAAAATTTGTATTAGTGTATGAAGTTTGATGAGAATATCTTGAATAGTTTCTTTAAAATTAAAATTGAAATCTAAAAAAATGGATATAGATGATAAATTCTCACCAAATTATGTACAAGTGCATAAGCTTACATAAAAATATCTTAAATGTTTTATTTAAAACTAAGCAAAATGCAATTTAAAGAAAAGTGAGGTCAATGTTACAGGAAAGTGCAAGGTCAAATGTATATGATATTGTTGAATAGTTCTCATCACTTATGTATTAGCATATTAAGTTTGATAAAAATATCTTGAATGGTTTCTTTAAAACTATGCTAAACACTAATTTAAGAAAAGTGAGGTCAAGGTCAAAGGAAAGGTCAAGGTAAAAAAAAATGTTGATGCATTTGAATAGCTTACATCAGTATGTATTAGCATATAAAGTTTGATGAAAATATCATTAATGGTTTCTTTAAAATTGAACAAAATCCAAATTAAAGAAAAGTGAGGTCAAGGTCACAGGAAAGTGCAAGGTCAAAAGTTTTTGATGCAGTTGAGTAGCTCTCACTAATACGTATCAGCATATTAAGTTTGATAAAAATATTTTGAATGGTATATTTAAAAATTGAGCTAAATCCTAATTTAAGAAAAGTGAGATAAAGGTCAAGCAAAGGTCAAGGTCAAAAAATGTTGATGCAGTTTTATAGCTTACATCAGTATCTATCAGCATAGGAAGTTTGATAAAAGTATCTTGAATAATTTCTTTGAAACTGAGTTTTGAACTGAGCTAAAGGCAAAACAGGATGGAAGGACAGAAGACGGACATGGCTAACTCTATATGCCCTGGCCATTTTCATGGCGGGGCATAAAAATCAACCTGAGAATGCTGCCTGGAGTTGGAGGGGCGAAGTTCCACCTTTCATAACGCCACCAGTTCTGACGTTTTCCTGGCATATAAATTATGTAAATCATAGCAACGCTTGGAAATTCTCAGATAATTCACACTATTGTATTGGGTGAGATTAGAGAGTATGAGTGCTGGCCTTACCTCGCTTGGGAGAATCCACTGTATTTGGTTTGATAAGTGAATACAAGTGCTGGCCGTTTTCAGGTAATCTTGATATTCCCATATGTTCCTCTGGGTCTGCAGAGGTGTGGCCATTTGATGTGTTAATGTCCTGCATCTCACCCTCTTCACATCTATACAGTAAGTAAATAAATAATTCATGAAGAACATGAGGGAGAATTATAGGAAATATCCAATCATAGTAGTCAGACACAAGCCATTTTGTGTGAGGTCTAGCACTGATGATATTGTAGACATAAGTCATTTTGTGTGAGGTCTAGCACTGATGATATTGTAGACATAAGTCATTTTGTGTGAGGTCTACCACAGATGATATTGTAGAAATAAGTCATTTTGTGTGAGGTTTACTACTGATGATATTGTAGACATAAGTCATTTTGTGTGAGGTCTACCACTGATGATATTGTAGACATGTCATTTTGTGTGAGGTCTAGCACTGAAGATATTGTAGGAATAAGTCATTTTGTGTGAGGTCTACCACAGATGATATTGTAGAAATAAGTCATTTTGTGTGAGGTCTACCACTAATGATATTGTAGACATAAGTCATTTTGTGCGAGGTTTACTACTGATGATATTGTAGACATAAGTCATTTTGTGTGGGGTCTACCACTGATGATATTGTAGGAATAAGTCATTTTGTGTGAGGTCTACCACAGATGATATTGTAGAAATAAGTCATTTTGTGTGAGGTTTACTACTGATGATATTGTAGACATAAGTCATTTTGTGTGAGGTCTAGCACTGATGATATTGTAGGAATAAGTCATTTTGTGTGAGGTCTACCACAGATGATATTGTAGAAATAAGTCATTTTGTGTGAGGTCTACCACTAATGATATTGTAGAAATAAGTCATTTTGTGTGAGGTTTACTACTGATGATATTGTAGAAATAAGTCATTTTGTGTGAGGTCTACCACTGATGATATTGTAGATATGTCATGTTGTGTAAGGTCTACCACAGATGATATTGTAGACATAAGTCATTTTGTGTGGGGTCTACCATTGATGATATTGTAGACATAAGTCATTTTGTGTGGGGTCTACCACTGATGATATTGTAGAAATAAGTCATTTTGTGTGAGGTTTACCACTAATGAAATTGTAGACATAAGTCATTTTGTGTGGGGTCTACCACTGATGATATTGTAGAAATAAGTCATTTTGTGTGAGGTTTACCACTGTTGATATTGTAGACATAAGTCATTTTGTGTGGGGTCTACCACTGATGATATTGTAGAAATAAGTCATTTTGTGTGAGGTTTACCACTGTTGATATTGTAGACATAAGTCATTTTGTGTGAGGTCTACCACTGATGATATTGTAGAAATAAGTCATTTTGTGTGAGGTCTAGCACTGATGATATTGTAGACATAAGTCATTTTGTGTGAGGTCTACCACTGATGATATTGTAGAAATAAGTCATTTTGTGTGAGGTTTACCACTGTTGATATTGTAGACATAAGTCATTTTGTGTGAGGTCTACCACTGATGATTAGTGATGGGAATCGATAAGAATATCATAATTGATGATCGGGCTACTGCAACTAACTAATTATCAATTATAATCAGACATTTACAAAGTCTGTCAATTTAGTTTATTAAATGGTAAGAATGGGTGAATAACTACATGTACTTTCTGTGGTGGTCCAGCTGAAGTTAGAATAATCTAACTGTGTTTCGGGACAAGCCCTAGTCCTTAGGACAATATCATTTCAATGATAGGACGTTCTATCTAGTCCAGCTGGTTCTTCGTTCATTTTGTAGAATCCAGAGTACGTCCATACCCGGGAATGAGCGTTGTTACCCGGGTATGAATGCAATGTCTGTTCATCAGCACATTACGATACAAAAATAAGTAAAAAGATAAGTCGCGGCTGGAATATTCTGCTTAAAAACTATTACGCTTGTAAAATAAAATAAATAACCTGATTATTTGGAATAAAAATTTTGTAATCGAGCACTTGGATTATACCAGCAATCGACTGATTTTCGATTAAAATCGATGATTGGAACACCACTACTGATGATATTGTAGACATAAGTCATTTTGTGTGAGGTCTAGCACTGATGATATTGTAGACATAAGTCATTTTGTGTGAGGTCTACCACTAATGATATTGTAGACATAAGTCATTTTATGTGAGGACTACCACATAATAAGATTAATCAAATATATATAAATATACAAAATACAAAATGCAAATAACTCCCAAGGTGATTCACCGAATGTTACAGTAACTCAGACCTATGACTTACTCTTAGACGTCCTTTTTAATTTTTTCATTTTTCTTTTTGTTTTTTTAATATTTTTTATCAAACCTATATATTAAAATAATTCATAGTTATTCTCAATTCCCTGTAATTTGTTTTATTTAAAACAATCTGCTTTATACTATATCTGTAAATTATGGCTCCAATAACTGTAAATCCTTGGAGTACTATTACGTCATACTGTGAAAAATGACGTCATATCAACAGAGAAGAACCCTGTCAAGTCGCCATGATGTAATTCAATATAGAAGAATATAGAAGACTTAAGGTAAGTACCTTAGCTAAGATATAAATGTAGTGTTAGATACATTACTAAACTTATATATTAGACGTGCACTTTTTTGTTTATACACTAGAAAATAGAAATACACATTTACCGGAAATGGCGAGGACAGGTTTGTCGTGCTAGAATGAATGGCCAATTCATTACCGAAACAAACCTGCATGGAGTTTGAGACTAGCACCTGATGAGAGTTCCCTCACAAAATTACTGGCATACTAGCCTATATCTTTTGGTATTTTTGGCATATTTTAGAATAATAAATACGCTATAGCACAAACTCAAAATTTCTAAATTTTATTTGGCATAACTCCTTCCTGGTCGTTTTCTTTATTACAATTTTCTTTTTTGTTCACAAATACGCACATATACAAATTCCTATAATCTATCATAATCAAACAATGTATAATACTGTATGTTGGTTTTATAGAATTATTTGTTGCCTACTTACCAGTATAATAGCATGCTTTTTGAAATGTGTATAGTATTATTTGCTAATTAAAAAATAACCTATAAAATCTACATTATTGTTTAACGTTGAGTGACCAGAATCGCAGTATACGTTGAAAAATTTAGAAAGTTTTTTAACACCCCCCCCCCTTTTTTTCAGTTTTGTCTATAACTTGTGTTAAATATTTATTGAACCCCCCCCCCCCATTTTTCGTTACTATTTAAATTGTATCAACTCTCATCTTTATTTTCCCTGTTTATTGAGTTGACATTATACTACATGTATGGACGGCCACCAAAAAATTGATTGCTTCAGTCTCCTCGGCTGGGTGACGTGGTGTTGTGTTTATTTATTTATAATTTATTTATTTTTTAAAAGATAAAAATACATATACTAAGTATATCTATACGGTCATGCAGAGGACTGCCCATCTCTACTTCACTAAGGAAGTGTTGAGGAGATGGAACAGTGATTTGAGGCTGGAAGCATAAGGTGAACAAATAAGAATAATAACAATTCTTATCACCAATGAACGATTTATCATAATAAGATTAATCAAATATATATACATATACAAAATACAAAATGCAAATAACTCCCAAGGTGATTCACCGAATGTTACAGTAACTCAGACCTATGACTTACTCTTAGACGTCCTTTTTAATTTTTTCATTTTTCTTTTTGTTTTTTTAATATTTTTTATCAAACCTATATATTAAAATAATTCATAGTTATTCTCAATTCCCTGTAATTTGTTTTATTTAAAACAATCTGCTTTATACTATATCTGTAAATTATGGCTCCAATAACTGTAAATCCTTGGAGTACTATTACGTCATACTGTGAAAAATGACGTCATATCAACAGAGAAGAACCCTGTCAAGTCGCCATGATGTAATTCAATATAGAAGAATATAGAAGACTTAAGGTAAGTACCTTAGCTAAGATATAAATGTAGTGTTAGATACATTACTAAACTTATATATTAGACGTGCACTTTTTTGTTTATACACTAGAAAACAGAAATACACATTTACCGGAAATGGCGAGGACAGGTTTGTCGTGCTAGAATGAATGGCCAATTCATTACCGAAACAAACCTGCATGGAGTTTGAGACTAGCACCTGATGAGAGTTCCCTCACAAAATTACTGGCATACTAGCCTATATCTTTTGGTATTTTTGGCATATTTTAGAATAATAAATACGCTATAGCACAAACTCAAAATTTCTAAATTTTATTTGGCATAACTCCTTCCTGGTCGTTTTCTTTATTACAATTTTCTTTTTTGTTCACAAATACGCACATATACAAATTCCTATAATCTATCATAATCAAACAATGTATAATACTGTATGTTGGTTTTATAGAATTATTTGTTGCCTACTTACCAGTATAATAGCATGCTTTTTGAAATATGTATAGTATTATTTGCTAATTAAAAAATAACTTATAAAATCTACATTATTGTTTAACGTTGAGTGACCAGAATCGCAGTATACGTTGTAAAATTTAGAAAGTTTTTTAACACCTCCCCCTTTTTTTCAGTTTTGTCTATAACTTGTGTTAAATATTTATTGAACCCCCCCCCCCCCATTTTTCGTTACTATTTAAATTGTATCAACTCTCATCTTTATTTTCCCTGTTTATTGAGTTGACATTATACTACATGTATGGCCGGCCACCAAAAAATTGATTGCTTCAGTCTCCTCGGCTGGGTAATGTGGTGGTGTGTTTATTTATTTATAATTTATTTATTTTTTAAAAGATAAAAATACATATACTAAGTATATCTATACGGTCATGCAGAGGCCTGCCCATCTCTACTTCACTAAGGAAGTGTTGAGGAGATGGAACAGTGATTTGAGGCTGGAAGCATAAGGTGAACAAATAAGAATAATAACAATTCTTATCACCAATGAACGATTTATCATAATAAGATTAATCAAATATATATACATATACAAAATGCAATAACTCCCAAGGTGATTCACCGAATGTTACAGTAACTCAGACCAATGACTTACTCTTAGACGTCCTTTTTAATTTTTTCATTTTTCTTTGATATTGTAGACATAAGTCATTTTGTGTGAGGACTAGCACTGATGATATTGTAGACATAAGTCATTTTGTGTGAGGTCTACCTTTCTGTTCTTGCGACCTTCAGACAGGGTGGGCGCTGACCTTTCCTGTAACAGATCAGCACTACTAACGCCACCAATACCACCACTACTAGCACCCCAGCAATAGCCCCACCTACCACCTCAGGGGGCGTGGTCTCTTTCTCATTCTCAAACTGAGATGTAGGTTTATCTGGGTAAAAATAATATTAAACTATTAAAATCATTACCTTTATGATAGCAAAAATATCCATAAACAAAATATATTGCCAGGAATGAATGGGCAATGTTTGGAATGAAATTTTTTTTTACATTATATTGATGAAAAAGCTAACAAGCACCTAACAATGGAACCTTGGTTAACTATATGCCTAAACAATTAATGATGTAAATTAAGCAAGTTAGAACATATTAAGTGAAATTTTAGCAATTAAGAAGGAACTCGGTCTGCCTAAACAATTAATGATGTAAATTAAGCAAGTTAGAACATATTAAGTGAAATTTTAGCAATTAAGAAGGAACTCGGTCGCTTCATTCCCTCCGCCCCTTCTTAATCGCTAATATTTTTCCATTTTTACCATTGCATTGTGTGTCTGATTGCCTGGAGCAGCCCTGTGTCTCCTTCGAGGGGTCAGAACACCTGCTGCAGTTCTTACATTGGGGGTCCAGGTTCTCACGGTCCTGAAACATTCCCTCTGGACAAGGCATACAGTCTGTGTCCTCTGTTGATGTCCCTACAATAGAGATCAGGTCAGAGATTTCATTTCTACGAAGCGATTAGGTCAGAGGTTTCATTTTCTGTTGATAATCCTACAAAAGGATTAAATCAGAGACTTCATTTAGTCTAAGCCTAAATGTGACATTAGTTATGGAAATATTTCACAGGTATATAATGGTACTCTTAAGTAAATTTTATAAGATGTTTTGTTTAGCATGTTTATGTTACACACGTCATGGAAACTGGATTGGAGGGAAGGAAAGCATAGTGATTTTTATACATATTTTAAAAGCAGCCTTTTTTCAAATATTGGGAAACTGTCTCTGTAAGGCTGTGATTTTTGGGTCAAAAAAAAAAAAAAAACTGTTATAGATTGGACAGGAAATTCAGTCTTTACCACATTGTCCTGTTTTTAGCTTGGCCTTTCAGTCAGAATGTAAGTCATGCAAATTCAAAGCATCTCAAGAATGAAGCTCCATTGTGCATTTACAGGTGTCATTATTAACTAACCTAGTTTTTGGACATAAAATCCTGGCTGACATTTGGAGTGTAGCACACAGAGTCCCTCCGTGGGAGATCGATATTTCATGTAGAATCCCTCTCGACACTCACAACCGATATCAGACAGGGTAGTACAGTTACTCACGATCTCAGAATTGCGCCTTGGACACGAAGTTGAACATGGCTGACAACTCGTGGCCTGGTTGGAGAACAAACTGAATTGACCAGACGGGCAGGCCTTACACTCTGCAGATTTGTCTGACTCCTGACAATCTGCTTCCTACAATTATAGAGAGAAACACTGTACAAGTAATAAAGAATCCTTATACTTCCATGGATTTTGTGGTCATTCCTTAATAATAGTTTCACAACTCAACAAATATTGATATACAGTAACCAACTTTCACAATGAGACCTTACCCAGTAAACAGTACAGCAATTCACTAAAATGGACCCAATCAATTAAAATAATGTCACAGTATAGGCGCTGTAGATTACCTATTTTATGTGAGTACTTAATATTGGAAAATGAAGATGTATTTGTGAGTGGAAATTTCATAATGTGTTTTTACATGTTATTTAGCAAATTAAGTGATATAATAAATTTGTCACATACATTTAGTAATCTACAGTAAAACAGTCATTAATTAATTAATTAATCAAGCAGGCTACAGTATAAAAAAAATTAAAATAAAGTTAACTTTGTTAATTAAACATTGTGACATGTACAATAATACAGTTAAACAATGAGGATATAAAGTTTACGTTTGTTATAATGACCTTGTAAAACCCCGGAGCGCAGCAGCCACAGACCAGATTAGTGTTCTCCACACGGTATGTATAGTTAGTCCGGCAGGTGTCCTCCACAGCCTGTATTAGAGGCAATACCACAGTTGCCGCATAAAAGTACCACACCATGATAGTTCCCTGATAAAACCGCTGATCAGTTGTCATCATCATATATGCAGGAATACTCCACATCAGACTCAACACATCAAAGTTCACCAAGATTCACCACATCAAAGTTCACCACATCAGAGTTGCCACAGCAGTCACCACACAAGGTCACCACATCATGATAAATCCTGGAAATACAACAACGGGTTGTGATGGCTGAATTTAAGCTGAGTAGTGTGTTCAAGATTGTAGCAGCTACATATAGGTACATGTACATGTATATGTAGAGTTACAGTATTGAACAATATGCCAGCCTAGCCACTACAAAAGCATATCAAGCATTAATTCATACACATATAGTTGTTCAATAGACTGAGATATTCAGTCTAGAGCTAAGCTTGCTACTATGATCTTCAATACAGCCAAGCTGCTCAACTGAGTAAAAAAATGTTATACTCTGTCAGAGAATATACAGATGGAATATGATATTTATAATAATAACATGTAATAAAAATACATTGTTATGGCAACAGCTCTTGGATGAAACATGGTAAAGAAGTTCATGCTTTTATTTGACAGATAAATATGCATTCACTTGGTGCAGTCAGCGACAGGTGTTCTAGACAACAGCTGTCATAAAGGGGCTGAAAAATCAGGGAAATTAGTTTACAAACTGCTAAAACCATTGACAAACTCTGTTACTGTCTGTCAGCTTCTTTGCCATTTTGTCAGATGTATTTCAATCTATTTTAGCCACTTACACTTAATTTTCTAAAATGAATACTTTATACCATTCAATAATTAAAAGACCTTAATCAGTTTTTCATATTTACCTGCTGGATGACTTCCACTTAGCGTTACCCAGTAATATGGCTTATACAGACATGCAGTAGATTTTCACTTTTGTTGAGTTTCTCACCTTTAATTCGCACCTTAATAATTCAATCAATACCTGTCCTGTGTCACTCACCTCTTCTCTCATCAGGCAGAATTAATCTACAAACCAGGGTCCAGGATTACTGAAACTCTGGACATAAAGATATTTAACAGTCTATTACACAGCATGTGTGGAGCTTAGATCCCCGCATGAGGCTGCACATAATCATTGAATAAAATGTGGAGAAGGGGACTCCGCATCAGATGAATCCAGCTGACCTTAGACACTACTGAAGTAGAGTTCATCTAATCCTATTAAATGATTTACAATTCCTTAGTCTGCAGAAAATATAACTGGTGAAATATGCTAGAAATTTTGCTGGGACAAATTGCTTAATAAGTTTGCATCCTTGGTAAAATGTTCTAATAGAATAGACAGAAGAAAAAAAAGTTTCCAGCTGTTTGTGATTTGTATTGAAACAATTAAGAATTTCAAAATAGGAAGAGTTTCCATCTATTTTACAATAGTGAAGAAAGAGAGAAATGACATACTTTAGGCTGTATTAAAATTAATCAGGCTTGATTGAACAGTCATCTTGATACACAAAAATAAAATGTTAGCTCTGAAAACTTCTATAGTGTCAATTATACATATAGGAGAGATTAATCCTTCAGATAAGATTTAACACCATGAGAGTTAAATCAGTAAAACATTCATAAACATTTACAATTATCAATTACTTAGGGTTGATACCACTTGAAAATCACTTGAAGGTGTTAAGTAAATCTTAACTATTATACACATAATGTAGGTGTATTGATAGATTTACAATCCTGTGAAGTGACAGAGGACATAAAAAAGAAATGTATTGACAAGATGAACAGGATAAATCAATTTAAGCTGAATCAATAAACGAGCAAGTTTTGTACATATCCTGCAGGTTTCCAACATTGGGAGAAAAAAAGCTTTCTTATGGACAATGTAAATTATGAATGGTCATGTGTCTGTAGGCAGATTTCATTAATATTAAACAGAGTTAATGACCGCTCAGAAATTAACAACTACTGTGCTATAGAAATTCCTTTGATCTGTTGTCAAAACAGCTGACAAATGTGAGATTATCTAACTTCAATCTGCAAGTTTAAATTTCATACAATCAATAATCATGCACCAATGGGAAGTGTTTACTATTGAATCATACTTTTATCTTGTTCACAATCTCTAATCTATGATGATAATGATCTTGATCATCAATATTATCAATATTTATATACCTGTCTCTCTCTAAAGGTTAGTGAAGAGAAGTTATAATGATGTATCACACTATTGTAAAATAAAAAATGCTCCTTGAACCAACAGACTGAGTTATTTCCCTTGATGCAATTCTTAACGCAACTTACTTTCAGTCCTTCTAACCTATCCCCCCAATCCTTAGCATGCAACAAAAGTCCTCCATTCTCAATCATCTAAATTATAAATTATAACAGACCACTGTTCATTTTTAAGCCTCTTCATTAATCCATGCACTAGTGACATTATTTCCCCTGATGAAAAATAAAATTGTCCTGAGGTAACCATGCAACCCTTATCCAGTAAATTTGTGCCCCTCCCTTCACATAAAAGGAATGTCCTCCATTCTCCCATCATTTAAATTATAACTGAGCATCATTCATTTCATAACCCCCTCCACACCCACAAGAGCCTATATCCTCTCTCTCTCTCCCCACTCATGATTCTCCATTGTTCCATTTGACTTTCTACTCCTTAAACTCTTACACTGTCATTTTTTAAACTCTTACCGATAAAAAAAAAATGTTTCATTAAAACTTAAATTTAATAAAAAATAAATATATTTGTAAAATTTTGACAGAAATTGGAGAAAATTTTTAGACAGTATTAAAATTTTGTGTAAATAACAAGTATTTTTTGTAACGAGGAATAACTAAATATCTAAATCTGACCAACCTTTCAATTGTTTAAATCACTATTGTATTGTACATTGTAAGGAATGTCACAGCTGTTTTCTATTTAGACACATTACACCTAGTATATAAATAGCTATCAAATGTGCACCTGTGGAATTTACCTGTTTATTTAAAGCCAATATCCAATTCTATGGATCTTTTGCCAGTTGTCCCCTTTATATGCTTTTTAGTGATCATTTTAAAAGAATTAATTAGAATGGATATAATACTTTACTGGTTTCTTCAAAGTGTATTTATTTTTTTATTTATTTATTCAAACTGTACATATAACATCTGTTACCAGCACTAAAACCTTCCCATGCATTTACAAAACTTTGATAATATATCTGCCAACATAAACACACAAATAATCATGCATGTGTCTGCCAAACTAATTACAACATTAGTCTTTGATCGCATATATGCCAGCATTTTCCATCACTAACATATTTTTATATTTTTGTTTTTTGTTTAATGCTACACTATAGGATACTTTTACAGCTGGTTTTGGCAATCAGCATCATTGTAACCATGGAAATGTGCAGCAATTAACGAGACACTTTTACCTGATCTATAGATATTTGAACCCCAGAATCCTACAAGATCATTGACATTCTCACTTATACCTTTTTACCCAGGTTATCTAAAGTATGTAATCTTGCACCTGTGAAAATTAATATGACTGAGAAAATAATCCTACAAGACAAATTTGTGTTTTATTAGGCACTCAAGAACACAATGAGGAACCCTTAAAATTAAAGACTGCATTATAACCAAAGTCCATAGATCGGGATTATAGCAAAATTCTTCTGTATATTTCTACCTTACTTTGTGTTAACATCAAATGGTAAATTCTACTAACCTCAATTGTCAGAAAAAATTACTCTTCAAAATATATATATCTGAGATGACACAAAAAAAAAATACAGAACTGACCAAATGTCCACCTTTTGACTGAGTAAGTTGTATCTTGCAGTGTCTGTAACTGACTCTGCTCTTTCTGCAGTTTATAGCAGCTGATGTCATACTTACTTGTAGACCAAAGAATGCATGCACTCATCAACCCTTCAAAATCAATAGTTTTTGGGAGGGATGATTTAACTTGATTTACATGCTGGTCTGACGAAGGGATAATCTTCATGGCTGGGCAAGATCAATGGCGAGTGATTGAATCTCTCCAAATACCCATCAATAGGAGTTCACTTACCTTCCTCTAAATGAGTCGACTGACAGACAATCATATTCTCCACTGTCACATGTCCGTCAGAGCCTGATTTTATTACTTTATCCTGAATCACTCACCCTTTGGTCGTTATTCTTGCCAGTAGCAGTTGTCCTTTATCAATAACACAAAAGTGTCTTCATGCATGTATTAATGCAAATAAATTCTTTTTCATCACATATCAACTTAGCCCATGCACTACCAAAAAAGCATTTCAAATACAAAATATACACATTAGCTTATATATCTTGAGTATCCTCCAAATGCAGCTAGCTGCTGAGAATTTTAACAAAAAAATATTTACAATACTTGTTGAATAAATGAATTCTTTTTTTATTTTATAAGGATATTCAAATAAATCTTTTCATCAAATTCTTCTCTGACCAGAACTATTGTTAGAGATATATTGGTAATTCATGAGAATATATTATTTTAAACATTTAACAATTGTGACAATTATCATGATTATTTTTTATAAGATTACGGTACATGCATGTGTGGAAGAACTCTATCTATATCAAAATATTTCATCTACATTAAATCACTGTCAACTATTTGAATATGAAATTTTATTTGTTAATATTGATTGTGCATACAAAAAGATTATTCTCTATTGAAAAGTTGATGGAGTCAACTTCTCAACAGAGAATAACAAAAAGACAAAGTTACTAGCATGTCTGTTAAATTGAGTATTATTTTCTCATGAATAAAAATATGTTGTCAAAAGAGAGACCTGAAACACAAACCCCAAGAAATAAAATTAAAACGATAAAATATTAGGGGGGAAAATGAGACTCACCACTTACCAAAAATGATTATGTAATACCCTAGATTTAGATATATTCCTCAGAAGATTTCCGAAGTCAGCGCGGTCTCTCTCTGTAGCATGCAGCACAGTATTTCGTCGAGTTAACAGAAGGTCGCTGACAGTTCATACTTGTTCACGCACTAACCAACGTAACTACTTACCCAATTATGCAATGAGTAAGAAAAATCGAACTATATTCAATCTCATTTTGCTCTACGGCATCCCGCGACTGCGCGCGAGTTCTTTCACGAAAGTTGTATTCTATATATAGATTGGGGAAATTCCCAAAATGGTGCGTGAAACAAAAACATTAGGACACGGAGATGCCCCGGTTCCGGAGCCTCAACAAATGCCGACAGTTAGGAATATTGTAGTTTACGGTAGTATGACTATCGATATTATTTCTTCATTTTTTTCTTTCATTTTTTAGGGCCTATGTGCACAAGGTTAAAACGGAACTATGTATAATGTGGAAACAAGATCTCAATTTCATCACCTGAGTCACTTTGTAACAATATCAGCTTTTCTGTTTCAGATTCTACACGACAGGTGGAGAACTGGGAGCTGGCGTGGGTGGCGCAGAAGGTCTGTGATACTCCGGACACCCAACAATGGTTATACCGGAGTAAGTCAACACTGCGTCAAGGGGCGTAACTCTTGCAATCTTAAAGTTCTGCTTCCAATTTCCTAAAAAACTTGCATGATGGAATGATCAGGAATACTTGTACACTACCATACCTGCTTCAGATGTTACACTGTAATCTAACAGATTTGTTTTTGAGGCATGTCCATTATCAATAAGTCCTTTCCTTGCATTGGTCTAGTATGGATGATGTATTCATCAAAGGATGCACTAGTTACAAGAAGTGCTTTGTAATATGCTGCATCTGACATTCATTTTCTGGATGATTGAATGGGTTAAAGTTTTGGGAGTAGGTCATCCAAAGATGTACATCATCGGAACATTAATTTGCTGTGGGACTTTGCCTTGCATATAAATAATATTCATTAAGGTTTGTAGCTTTGGAATCTTTACCTTTGCATAAAATGAGGATGGACGTTAATGAATTTTGTAATTTTCAGTGACGGCTACCCTTGGGAGTCAGGATTACCAGGATGTGGAGAAGGACGTGAAGGATTGGGATCCCGTGGAGAAGGTGTACCGTCTGATGCTGAGGTGGAAAAAGAAGGAACCTAACGGACTACTACAGCTTAAAACACTGGCGGAAAAACTCCGCTCCATACAGCACGGGGACATCGCAGAACAGTTAGAACCATAGCTCACACTTAACAAGACTCAAAGAATGGGCACCATTATCTGTAATATAGTCAATGATCTGTAATATAGTCAAGCTTGTCAGGAGTTCCTGTTACAGGGGAATGGAAAAGATTTAATTCTAAAAAAAACATTGTCTTTTATAATGTCAAGGGCATCATCAAAGATACAAAAAAAGACCTCTGACATTTACGCAGTTTATAAGCTGTTCATATCAGTATGTGTGCATGTATAAGTAGACAAATTATGCGGTTTGTAAGCTGCATGTGTGTGTATGCATGTATTAGTAAAACATATTATGTGGTTTGTAAGCTGTGTTTGTGTGTGCCTAAGATGGATGGAAAAGGTTTATTAGAAAAATGTCTTTCATTGGTATATTTCCTATTTTGTTTGTGAAAGATTCATGAGGAATATGAGCTCACAAGTGTTTTTTTCCTTTGAACATAATTTGTAAATACATATGTACTACACAGACAAATTGCTTGTTCAGTTTGTCACTGATCCTTTATGTGTATATTGTTGTTACCCTTTTCTTTTTGTGGATAATAGAGATCACACATGACTACACAAAATGTAGAGATCCTGATCCATTGTATCATGTGATCATTGTTTCCTTAGCATGGTATCCTATTAATTTAACAGTATAAAACACACATCCATGTACAATAAACTTCACAGAGAATTTCATTTTGTTTATTCTCTCACATAATTTACTTTGTTGTTTTAAGAAGAAATAATAGAACTACAACATGTCCAGTAGTACATGTACATGTACATCACATAAAAACAACAGTTTCTCCTTGAACAAGATGAAATTGAAGGCCATTTGATTTGTCCAACATGCCAAAACTAATGAGACAATATCAAAGCTTTCACTAAAATTAAATGTAAATGTAGCTTTTTGTTGTATATTGTACAAAGAGTGACAAAACCTATAAAAATAACTTGTTTTTACTAGTTTTACACATACATAAAATAGTTTTTTTTTCAAACATTTGTTTAGAAGAGTATACAAACAATCTAAATGTTCTTAATACACAAGGCAAAGATGTATTTAATCCAAACACTACAAAATTCCTGAAATTTTGACTAGAACCTTGCCTTCATTTTTACTTTCACATGCAAGCATTCTTAACAATTCATTTAAAAGCATTCATCAAGAACAGTTAATTCCTATCAGTTGACTATCATAAGGTCACTGTGGAGGGTGACATGTTAATTCCTATGAGTTGACTATCATAAGGTCACTGTGGATGGTGACATGTTAATTTCTATGAGTTGACTATCATAAGGTCACTGTGGATGGTAACGACTTATTGAGATTGTTGTTGATTATCATAAGGACACCCTGGATGGTAACGACTTATTGAGATTGTTTATCACTGTCATAGGGACATTCTGGATGGAGACAACATGTACAGATTGTTGCTGACTATCATAGGGACATTCTGGATGGAGACAACATGTACAGATTGTTGCTGACTATCATAGGGACATTCTGGATGGAGACAACATGTACAGATTGTTGCTGACTACATGGGACTTGACATCCATCCCTCTCTGCATGGACTGAATGTCCCGCTGTATCCCCCCAAACATGACCAGCTCTCCTCGCCCCTCCACCAGGGTGTAAAATATTGTTTCCTCAGGAGCCTCCAGTGAAAGGTTCTCCTTTACTGGCTGCCAGGAAGCAGTCCGAGATTGCACAATATTAGAAATGTCCAGCACATGTAGATGGATAGGTGTTCGGAGTTCCCTCAGGCGAGTTTTCCTGACATTGTCATTGGTTGGTTGGTTTTGACCTTGTGACCCTGGCTGCCTTGCCAAACTTTCCCTTAGTCTCTCCTCAAACTTTCTCAGTGCTTCAAGTTGCTTTTCCCTGTTTTTTACAGCATTCTGTCGTCCACCTAACACCCCAGGACGAGCATCGCTGGTGCTGAAAGCCTGCATGGATGGACCAGAAGTGTCAGGGTCAGTTACATAACTATAACTCTGAAGTCGGCTATGAGACACCGGTGATCTTCTGGGTGAGGGAACCTGACCTCGACCCCTCACCACATCACCTGGATGTTTGAACTCTAGATGAGCCCTGTCTGATCTTTGACCTGAATTTTCTTCATCATCAGCACTTGAACTGTCATCACTTTCAGAAACGGGTCGTTTGAAGGTAGCACCTGTTTGTCTTGAGGCTGCAAAGAAATGTTATTACACTGTAGGTTTTAATACATGTATTGAAAATGTAAAAATGGAATGACAAAACAAACTTTCAAAAATATATAATCAATAAATATTAAAGCAATTAAAAGAAGACCCCTCTGATAGCTATAAATACATTTACATCAAACAACTCCATTAACAAAGTTACGAGTCCGTCTGTTATAAGGTTTGCCTTTTTTGTATGTGTAAATTCAAATACATCCAACAATATAATATTATATGTACAATATGTGGACTTTATTTGAGTTGATTGATAAGTTGATTATCTACGCCTACCATTAGACTGAGGTCCAGCTGATTCCCTCGGTGATTCATGTGGAGGGACCCAGATCTTGTTATTCCTGTAGGCATAATTAGCAGGTCTCCGGGGGTCTGAGGACGGGGGTCGCAGAGGTTTGGAGGGTTTACTCAACACTATTATTTTGTCATTTACCTTTAGGAGTAAAGTATTGAAATCTATATGAATGACTAAAGGCCAAAAAGTAATATTTCAAAGCCATCTAAGATATGATAAATATATGAGGAATATTCAAACAAAATTTTCTAGGAATGTATATTTATGGTTTACATGTATTCCCATTTCACCTTTGTTGATTTCAGATAGCAAGTTTTAAAGACGAAAAAAAGTTTATCAATCAACACAGAAATTGCTTTTTTATCTCTATGTACATTTTCACCATGCCCATTTTGGCCCCACCCTAGAGGAATAACCTCACTGTGGGGTTTTCTGGTAAAGAGCTTAATGTTCTTTCTTTCTGGTGAAGAAGATTTTTAAAAATTTGGCTATTTTTGCCATGCCCCTAGAGTCCAATGGAAACATCGATTATGAAAATAAAAATTTATGTTCAAATTTGAAAACATTTGGCACAAAAAGTATTCAAGAAGAATTTAAAAATATACAACTGTTAACAGATGATGGTGATTCAGGTGACCTAAAAAGGTAAACTTTAAGCCAATATTTAAAAAAAGGCTTACCTTGCAAGCCGGATGGCACCACAGTTGAGGGGCAGAGAATTCTGGCTGATTAATGGTCACTTCATCCCAACTCCAAGGGTCAGTGTCCAGACAAAGTAGCCACAGATCATTGAAAATCTAAGATAGAAATGACAAAAAGGTGTATAGGTTGACCATGTAGGCACAGTGTGCAGTATTGTTTATAGGTTGACCATGTAGGCACAGTGTACAGTATTTACAGTCATACATTTTCCTTCTAAGCTATTTAGTTTACTATAAAAGTAAAGATTATACATTGTATTTCAGTACAAAATTTGTTGGTATAGATACTTTGATCTTTATTTCTATTTGATTGCGCCCATGACAAAAGGGCCTTATGGCAATTTTGCTAAAACAGAGAAATAACGTCATAAAGATATGACGTTGCAGACGGTGAGCGTCGACGCAGATTTTTTTTATCCACGTGTTTTACGTTTTGACACGTCTAGCTCACTTTTGTCGTTGTTCTCAACATTGAAATAATTATTTATTTTCATTTGTATCTTTAATTCAGTTCTTGATCTTCTAGTCCACTGATATTAATTAAAATATTTAGAATTTTATTCGAGACCCGTTTCTTTACTACATGTTATTGTAGCTTTATACGTCTCTGATCTGGGCTTTGCATTTCCTATACATGTATATAGAAGCTTCAGACAAGGTGATTTTCTGGATAATTGAATATGGATGAACGAATGCGATTTTGATATATAGACAAATTGAAGTTATTTGTTAGACACGGGTATATTATCAAAATAATGCACAGGAAATCGTTTTCCTGTATAAGATCCGCCCCACCATTCTCAACACATCGATCATGTAAACATTGAAGCATTGGTACATCGTGCATAAATTTTTGTTGTAAAATGCTTTAATTGCCAAAAATTTGAAACTGATCACACTTCTTCCAACAGAAAAGAAAAGTATTCTTGTAAGTTTTCACAAATCTAGCAAAAGTACGAACGAATGACAGACGTGATATTATTTTTAAGAACTATAAATAAAAACAAGAGAGGTAACTCTGACAAGCGAAATACTAGAGAGGTACCAGAGAGGGACTTTCTTTCTTTTTTTTAACACCATTCAAAATCAACATACTCATACAAATTTGCTCCAGTAGTATAAAAAAATATTTTTAAAAATCTTACTTATCATCAGTTAAAAAACGTTTTAATTGTAAGTATTATATTTATATTTTCTTTAAAAGTATTTTTGAAAGCTTATGGAACTAGCTGCTGTCAAAGTGAAAGAGAAAAAAAATATAGAATAAGAAATAGATGCTACATTGAACCAGGCTTTCATTTATTTTTTAAATCTGTTACATGTGCATCTATTTATTTTAACATGAAATTATTTAAAATAACTTGAATTTTAATTTTTTTTTCAGTAATAATGATCATAAATAAAATAAAATAAAATGAAATTTAAAAAAATTGTTTCGTCTTATTTTTGTTGTTGCCACTTCCGATGTAAGTACTTGAAAACAAACAAAAACTACCGAATGAAATAAAATTGTTCTAATTGTTCTAGCTTAAAAAAAAAGTTAACATGTATGTATACCTGATGTGTGTGTGAGAGAGAGAGAGAGATGTTACATTAAATCCAGTTTATTAATACAATGTGAAATGTGAACCTTTAATGAAAAGGCGAATTTTCAAAAACACAACAATATCGTATTATGAAAAGAAATCTCTATCTCTATCTCTTTTTTTTTTTCTTTTGCTGTCTATTTATTTTCAGTAACTCGAAAATATAACATTTTGGTACTCGTGTTGTGCATGAAAAAGTTCAAAGGTTTTAGCTTTATCTGCAGTTTTTAGTCACTTAAAAGTCAAATATATGTAATCCTTGTCATTCATAGAATCTCGGCATTGTATGTCATAACAGTTCTATTATCAATCTAAAACTCTTTTTCTTTTGAAATAATAATCTCAGTTATCGGTTTAGTATGATATTGCTTAACTTGCCGTTGAATTATGTAAACGGGCTGATTTTGTTATTTGGATTTATTGAAATAAATCTTGTTAAGATCAAATTGTATTTAAACATGCATTGTATTTAAACATGGATTGTACAAATTAAATTAAATGCTAAAAATATACTGCACAAAAGACTAAGAATATGTTTGCAATTTTTTATTTTTGTGGCAGTGCAGGAGACCGGGAAGAGGGCCAGGGTCATTTTATATTACCGGGACCTAACTACTTTACAGTGTATCTGTAAAGCTTTACAAGGATAAGCATATCCAAGTCTGTGGCATGGGGCCAGAATGGAATTTTTATATTGTAAAACTTCATATACAATAACATTTGAAAACAATAACATTAGAATTTCATACGATAAAGAAGCCGCGAGAAATGGGGGGAGGGGGATTCTACACACACCATCACATAACAATATTTACATGTACCTAAATGTGTGCTACATCTTAAAAATTTGTCATTTAAAAACTCAGCCAGTCAAGGAATATTATGAACCAGTCGCATTTAACTGACTGGATATATAAAACTTTCAATTAATTTTTACACCACCCCCCCCCCGCCGAAAAAATTCTATTAATAAATCTGCATGTCATTGATTCATGCATAACGACAACATATATATAATTATTATGATTTATTTCTTAGAAAAATCTATTTGATATTAATTTTAAAAAATGACATATTGATTTCATTCAAAATTCGGATAAAATTTGTTGAAATGACAATAAAATACCCGATATCTATTAATACCCAGTGTATACATGTTCTTGTAAAACCATTTAATTTTACAAAATCAAACAAAATCGTTATTCTAGGACGCAATTTTTCTCATGATTAACTAGATTTGATAGCAGTTAAGTTTCCAGTTCCAGGCATGTGGAGCTCATGATCGCTGTTTGTTTTGAAAATGACCCTGCTCATATACATGTACGTAAGGAGAGAGTTCAAGGTGCAAAAATAAATTGAGGAATTATTTCAATATTATTTCAAACCTAACCAAATGACGTATTTGGAGGTTATGGGGTTGGTGGTGAGAAGGCATCCCCCCTACAAATCTAAAATGTAGGAAGATTTTAAAAATACGACAACCCTCGTATGCTATTAAACTCATGTTAACTACAAGTATTGCATGTTTCTGTCATTTAACTTTTAACACCCCCCCCCCCCCCACACACACACACACAATCCAACCACTGGTCATCCTGGATCTGTTCCTTTCATTTCAAATGCATGTGAATTATAATTCATCCATTTGTTTATAATTTATCGACCTGCTTATTTAAAATTAATTATTCAAAAATTTTCCTTGCTGTGACTGAAAAAATGTGTATACGTATCATTTCAATTTAAAAAAAGGAAGTTTTGTTACCACATGCGGGCAGAAGTCCTTCTGATTTTTTGTTTGAATTTTTTTTATCGAATATTGCTTAACATGCAGTGTATCAACTTAATGTCCTTAAATTGTTGTATAGCGTATACGGTAACTCACTACATTTCACAAATTTTCTGTCTAATTATATTTAGAAAACAAAAACAACCCCCAAAAAAAAAACCAACAAATTTTCACTACCCAGCAGCATCTATTTTATTGTTGTTCCCGAGAATTTTTTTTGAAATATATTTTAACTTCACATTTTGAAAGAGATATCGTTTATACTGGATTCAACCTCCCCCCCTCCCCCCCCCCCCCCCCCCCCCCGGCCAAAAAAAAAAAAAAAAAATGACATCTTGTCCTATCGAAAGCTATGCTTAAAGTGAGATGATTTTCGAATGAATTCTACAGGTTTTTCAAACGATTATTATACGAGATAAATACTTTGGTTTTGAGAGAATAAATTGATACTGAACAGAAGCCGCTTGCTTCTCGGGTTTTCCTGACATTCCAGCATAGTGAAATGTAAAACAAACAAACGAACAAACACTCATAATTCTATACACCACTGCATGATGGATAATAGTTAATACAACTATTTATTATCATATTATACAATTATTAAAAGAGACAATGACTCAAAAATGTTTCTGGAAATGCTCAATAACATACATTTATTACCGTAGTAACATTACAATGCAACCTGAAAGTCATGTTCACTCTGAAAACTTTTGACGTTGGTGCGAAAGTAACATGACGTCATTGTTTACCTGTTAAAGTATCATTGATATAAATGAAGAAAAAACCTACTTAGAGTTGACGTAGGGCCATAAAAATTCAGATTTGGCAACTTCTAACCTTGCTCTATTAATATCCATGAAAACTTAAAATGTGTAAAAATTGCCATAAGGGCCCTTTTCCCATGGGCGCAATCAATTTATTATCAATACATTTACCATTATTTATTTGTTGGTATAAATACTTTTACCATTATCTATTTGTTTGTATAGGTACTTTGACCATTATTAATTTGTTACTCCTTTGTTCTCCTGTAAATTATCCACTTCTCTACTGTATCTGATTGTATATTGTACTATATTGTATATACATGTACTGATAAGCTGGAAAGCTTGAAGTAACAATAAAGAAGAAAGAAGACCATTATTAATTTGTTGCTATAAATACTTTGACCACTATTTATTTGTTGCTATAAATACTTTGACCACTATTAATCTGTTGCTATAGATACATGTACTAGTATTTTAAGTGACCCACTGACCTGATTAGGCCCGCCACATCCTCCCACCACTAAAATGTGATTTTCATCCAGTGTAACCTGTCAATGTAAATATTACTATCAACACTCTGCTAAATGCTTTCTCTTAGAAAAGATACTAAATTCAAAAACCTTTATATGTCTACTGATTATAAAACTACTGGTAAGTTTACACTTAACAAGTTGCAGAATGCCCTCAGTTAGAATGCTAAACTCAAAGTCAGATACTCAACAGACTAATCTGATCAGACAGAAATACATGTACAAAGAGTTTATCTGACTTTCATGTATATTTTTAAGTAGTCCAAAATTTCTGATATTTTTGGGCCAGTTTTCACCTGTGTGGCATGTTTAAACATCACAATGGTGAAAAAAACATACTAAGTAAATATCAGTCTTTTCAGAATAATTTCTTAGCAGTGGAGCAACTTCTTATTCAACATGACCTTGACCTAGAAGTTTGACATAGAAGAGACAGGGCTTTCATTTTTTTTTTTTCATATGTTCATTGCTTAATTGTGATAAGACAGTTCAATGAGAAGACTTCTCAAGTAGACTTCTTATTCAATGTTTATTCAATATTCACCACTTCTGCTTTATGAGAAAGAAAACCAATTCAACAAATGAATACTTTAATGAAATTATTATTATAAGCAATGTGTGCATTTTCAGCTGGCTCCTTTTTATTTGGTTCCCTCGGGTCTTTCATGGGAGATGAGTTAATACATGTACAAGGTATATGAATATTTGTGTTGGGAGTCCCATATGTGTACGAGGGTTGTCCCAGAAAAACACGAACTTTTTGAATATTTCAAAAACTATTTGACCAAAATAAATAATTTTTTGCACTTTGTTGGGAAATGAAATTTTTGCTATTTTGACAAAATATTATAAGGTTTTAATGTCATATGCATGTAAAAATAGCTTTTAAAGGGTGTCAAATATCGGTGCTCAGCGCACGGCAATTTATTGAGTTAAAGAAATAGCATTGTCAGGGAAGTTTTCTTTATTAGCAGGTTATACGGAAATATAATGTGAAAAAAAATAACCTCCATAAAAACTCTATGATCTGAAGTACTCATGTGTAAAAATTCATTAATTTAGCATCACAAATGACAAAAATATGACGTTAGATGCAAAACCACCTTTACTTAGATATTGTCAAAAATAGTGACGTCGGGCAAGAATGCGGAGCACCAAATTATCAAGCAGTACTGTTGAGCGGGATATGACCCCTGTCTATACAGGAAAAAGATATGTAAACGATGGAACAACACAAACATATATCTTGAACACAGATTTATACCAAACTCAAGAGGTTTGAGGATGGCTTGACTGGATTCGATAGAAGAAGCGATTAGTAGACCGACAAACTGTATAGTCAGAAACTGAACGTGGCGACAGCTGTATAACTGAGCAAGCAGTTAGATAAACTTATGACCTGGGTTGGGAAATTGTTAAAGTTTATTAAAAGGATTAATTCTGCAAACTTTTGGAAATGCAGATTAATACCTGAGATGGATAACTTGATAACTAAAAAAAATTTAAAACAGTGTCGAATTTATGCCTTAAACGAATTTTATCAGACGCACGATTCCATAATAAATTCACAAATGCCACGAGTTACGTTTTGACGTCCTCAGTGTTGCGCCGACAGCTATTTTGTAAGATTCGTTTCTCTGAGAGAAAAATGTTATTTATAGAGATATTTTATTCAAATTTTTAATTATTATTAATAAAATGTTGATTATGGTGTATGCCAATTTTTAACATTATAGTATTAGTGAAACAGAAGATATTGAAAATGTTCGCGTTTTTCTGGGACAACCCTCATACTTAAAATTTAAATAAATCATCTGTTTTTCAGATCTATAATGACAGTGCAAATTTAACTATGTGAAGCTACAATGTATATGACAAAAGACTAATGAATTCAACAAATCTGCCGACCTGTGTTTGTCCATAGCGAGGATTTGGTCGTTTGTTGCCAGTGTGTTTTCTCTGCCAAGTCATATCAATAAAATTAAACTCCCAAACTTCATTATTTCTGTAAAATAGACAACAGGGTTTTTTTTTCTTCAATGGAAAAAAAAAAGACAAAAAATACAATAATGCAAATTAAATGGATATACAAGAAAACCATTGAAAAATGATCTGAAACTTAATGATAAAAATAGAAAATTGCAAACTTACCCTGTTCCAGGGACATGTGACCCTCCAAACACTACCATCCTGTCCCCCACAATGGATGCTGAGTGGCCAGCTGTGGGGGCAGGGCTGACAGGTGACATGGTGTTTAGGTGGTACCAGCGATTTTGCTCTGGTTTATAGATGTGTAACTCTGAGAAAAACCTAGCAGCCTGGAATATGACATTTTTACTCGTTATCATCAACAGTGGAATAAAGCTGAATTTTTACTGCAAACACAAACTTTCATGTTTTCTGTCCATGTAAATACAAAATTTAAAGAAAAAACTGTCTCATACAGTGTACATGTATAGTTTTCAAATGGTTAATACTGAAGTTAATTCTACAGAGAATCAAACTGAATATAACTTTTCACTTGGTTTCAGAAAGTCCTCTCAACAAAAAATTTGACAATCATGATGAAATTCTGCACTGATGAAAATTTCTTGGAATGGTTTTAAGTTTGTTATTTTTGTGGCAGAGGTCCAAGTAAGCCTGAATGATTTTTCAAAGTTTAGTTATGCATCTTGTTTTAGTCATATTACCTGATGGAGAGGGTAGGGGGTGGGGTGGCTCCAACCTCCAAACAAGACTAAACTGTCTTTGTAAACAACTAAACTGGCACAAGCTTTGGGGGAAGGGTAGGTACCTGAAATGATTCAACTCAGCAATTCAATACTTGGACCAAGTAACTTGGTCACATACCTTATGCATGTAAATGTTCATACAAGTGATACAAATACTAGTATGTGTAAAATGTGGCTCTACAATGTTAAGTGTATCTCTTGAGCATTCTTTACAGAATTCAGAATTTTTACCAATAGCTAGAGGTCTGATCCACTGTCTCTCTTTGAGGTCAAATCTCCAGAGGTCATTGAAGGTTGTGTTGGTGGAGGTACAGCCACCAAATATGTACATAGATTTGTCGTAATAGCAGGCACAATGGGAGTACCTCTCTGTGATATTAGATCCCACCTCGGGAGTGATTCCCGTCCACTCCAGCTGACCATCCACAATCCCGCAGTAAAAGCTTTGATACATCTGTCGGATTACTCCTGAAAATAAATATACCAAGTCGATGAAATAGTTAATGTTTCTAACCACAATCCCTCAGAAATGTCTGATTTCAATTATTAATAGTTTCAGTGGAGTCGCATGGACATAAAGCTATACATGTACTACTCTAACTATTCTTTACCACTCTTAAGTGTTTAATAAAAATGTACAATTTCTTTATGGTATCAATTATTATGATAATATGTAGTTTAAAATTCACATTATTTGCAAGTTCTCTCACTTATTATCTATTTTATTATTTATTTTAAATTGACAGAAGCACACTACGGATATTTTACACTGAAGCACTTTATGTACGTATATCATGTATATATCAGGCTTTCTCTGACTATATGGCCAGAAAGTAGATTTCAAATAATTTGAACTATTAATACTTAAAATAAATATTTATTCAAGATGCACATCTACACATGACCAAGCCAGCCTCCATCACTACATCATGCCAGTATAGCAATAAATCCTGAGAGAAAAAAAAATGATTAAGAACCGAACAACCATATTTGTTCATTGTGATACATGAAAAAATAAGAGTTATTTTCAAGACACAATGTAGTTACATATCGACAGATTACTTTTTTATAGTTTACTACAATATTTCTTTATACTTGTGCATATATTGGAATACTTTCTGTTTACAAAGTTTTCCTCACTGTAAATATCCACAATATCCTATCAAATAATATTAATTCATGACTGATCAATGGATTATGGTTACCACCCTTATATTGTGTTTTTCAAAATGCGAGTTACTTGAATACTATCACTATATGAAGTTTTCCCTGAAGTGTGATATCAAAGATATCGCTTTGATAACAAATCAAGTTTGTTCAACCCTTGGTTGGCACCATCCTTGCCATTGTGTATGTGTGTCTATGTTTAAATACTTTACATTTATGAAGATTGAATCTACTATTGATATCGTCGATATTGACAATTTCATTTTGATATCAAATCATTTTCATCATCACTCTTGTGGATGTATTTCTTTATGCTATACTTGTGCACATATACTTTCTGCTGATTAAGTTTACCCTACTGTGATTTTTCAAACCATAATGTTTTTACCATTGACATTGCTTGTTGCCTTAAATAATTATGTTATACTTAAACTTGAAAATAAATTGTACAGAGCAGGATCAATATCGATCCGATATCATCATTATATCATCAATATCGACATAGCCCTAAGTCTTATATGGTATCCAGTATTTCCAATTTCATAGTACTGATCAGGATCGATATTGTTATGATATTGACATAATATTTTTGAAGCTGACATCCAATTCATTCTTGGACATGTTGGACATGTATGAAAAAACTACCATACCACTAATAATCACAAGGCTTACACAGATGTTCTACCAACTGAGTTATTTGACCACCAGTAGAACCAGTTTGCCTTACAGATATAACAAATATAGATCATTCTACTTTGGGAATCTCATTTTATCTGCACATAAAAATGTAAATCAAAAAGTATGTTTTTTTCATCAAAATAAATCATTTGAGAGACCTCTGAATCCACTTCTGAAAACAGTTTTAAAGTTAAAAAAAATATATGTGCAAAACTTCCATCAACAGAGAGTAATGCTGACAACTGATAGATTTGTTTCTGGAAAATCAAACCACATTTCAATGTTCATTAATTTACACGCACCCACTGCTGATAATTTTATATTGATTACCAACTTACATCCACCTTGTTAGAACTACAGAGGCTCTCAGGGATTTTTTTAGGGTCTCTCCGGGGCCGAAATTCGGCCCCATTCCCAATGCTGAAAAGTGTATGTTTTTCCCAAAATTATACCTAAAAATTCCCAATATGAAAAAAAAGTATTAAGGTGTAAATTATCAAAATAAAATAATGACACAAAGGTGTTTATGTTCTCCATGTGCGATGTACGAGCCATCCGAGGAGTTCTGAGAAGTTATTCGAAATACTACAGATGTTTGTATGCATACTTTTTAAAACGGGATCGATGTTTAAAAATTAAAGTCGGGATCATTATTTAATAAATAATCGTGCATCATGTCAGTCCCTCCAGTTTGCCTAGGACGGTAATTTTCAGGCAGGCTGGGTTGAATCGCTCTTATTCTTATAAATTGGTCAAACAATACCGATTAACCCATCATCTGTAACAAACCCAATCTCAAATTTTATCTTAAAGAACTTCTTACAGAAAGGTAAAAAAGATGACAATTCATTTACAATGTTATCATACCCTGCGGCTTTGCCATTTTTAAGCTTTTGAACTTCAACAGCGGCTAGTATTATTTCATATCACTAAAGCTGGTTTAAGCCAGCTTCATGCTATAAAAAATAAGAAAAATGATTAAATATTTGACTTTTGCTTCTTTTTTCCTATTTATTTATATGAAGATATTTTTCCCAATTTCAACCAAATATCGCTATTTTTCCCAATCTTGACGGCCCCGGCCCCTGGAATCAAAGGGTAAAAAATCCCTGGCTCTAATCCAAAATTGAAATAGATGGATGTAATGAATGGTTATCCAATGTTTACATGCTCATTGGCAAACATGTAAATGTGATTTAATCTTCCAAGCCTTGAAGGTTGAGCTCTTTGAATCATGATGGAAATAGTAACATGTTATGGTGAACAATCTTGTGACACCATCTGGTTGCAGGAATTCAAGGTTTTCTATATGACATCTGCTGTGACTCTCCTCAGCAAATAATAAACTATAAAAGTGGGGGTAAGAGTCATAGGAGTACCATAGTACAAAATGAAAAGTGATTACAATGTACATGCTCATGTTATTTTATAGAAACTATACCATACCATAATAACTTTGCAAATATAGACATACTGTAGTAAAATACTGTATCTAATTCTAATTCATTTAAGTGTAACTACCTTGAACAAGCCGATGCCACTGTCGATTTACCAACATGGCACATTTTAAATCTCTATAGGGCGACAAATGAAGCAAAATGAATTCCAGAATTTCCTCCGGTAGGTCTGTGATCTGTAAAGATCCTTGGACGGAGCTCTGGGTCCCTTTATCTGACGGTTTTGTTGACAAAGCCATTTCAAAGGGGTTAATGAGTTTTTAAACTGTCCTGGTTAACAAATGTTCATTGTGGTTTTCTTTATTTTCGTTGTAACGGTTGTTGTTGACAAAAATTCGAAACGCTTTGAGATCACTTTCCTCATTTCAAAATATTCTGCAAGTTGAGCCCGATTTTCAAAGAAGAGAAGAAATGCGTGGGTTTTCTTAGACAGTTAATTTTATTCTGAGTCTTTTAATATAATCTAAAATTAAAAAAAAAAATTCTGCCCTACAATTCAAGTTTTTAAAAAAGATATATCAGTGCTTTTCATTGACAATTCTTCATTATTAGTCGGGTTTGATATTTCGTAATTATTTATTTCCAATATTGAAAAAATTCGGGCCAAGAGCATGACCGGTTATTTTCTCTTTCTTCTGAGCCTTTTGCAATCGCTCCTGTTGTCTCAAGCGCTGTTTGAGGATCAGATAGGAAAATTTGACTGGTAGGTATACTTAAACACCACAAAAACTAAAATCATACTTGAGATAGACGTCGTAGAGGTACCCCCTCCCAGTACTCTGCTCACCAGCTCAGTATGCAGCAGCAGTGTCAGTCTCATTCCACACAGACTTTAACATCCTTGTGAGAAAATAATTAGGATAGACTTTACTTTACCGGTCCCGAGATCCGCGTGCTCATTGCACTATGACATATTAGATTTACATCACTCAACTGTTAACAGGTCCGGCACAATCTCTTGATTTAGCTATATAGCTTGATTTAGCTATATAGCTTTATTAAGCTATTCAGAATAGCTTGATTTAGCTATTTTATCACACCTTTCTCTTAAATGTGTTATTTTCTCAGCATGCACAAAAAGTCGCACCTTGGTGCAGTGATAATATTCAACCTTGAACTCTTCTGAAAATAATGCATGTAAAAATCACTCATCAAATTGTGTCTCCTTAAGAGACTTTGTACTCAAAGTTCTAAAAGTTTTGGGGCTATATAAAGCAATTGATACAGTTACTTCTTCATTGAAATTATAAAAGAGGCCAATTATGGTCAACAAGATAATTGATTGGTAATAATTCAGTACAATGAGAAGCAATCATACTTATCCATGCCTCAATGCACACAAGGTAGTGTACTGTAACTCAAACATTGGAAATTCATCTTTTGCTTAAGATTATTCAAATGCTGCAATGATAGAACTATCTTTGATTTCTGTTGTTGTTTTGATAGCCCATAGTACATATATGAATAATCAAATACTTGCGACTTTTTGTCTCTTTCTTACAAAAAACATTTTTCTGAAAAACTCATAAATAGCTTGATCAAGCTATTTTAAATAGCTTAATAAAGCTATATAGCTTTTTCAAGCTTTAAAGCTAAATCAAGAGATTGTGCTAGACCTGGTTAAGGGTTGGTCTTGCACATTTTTAGACTCGTTATAGGGTAAGTCTTGCACCCACCTGAAAGATAAGGGTTAGTCCTTGCACGAGTTTTTGACTGATTCGGGTTAGTTTCGCATCCATCCAAGAGAGTAGGGTTAGTCCTTGCACATTGGTTAGTCTAGCATATGCCAGGGAGATTTGGTTTAGTCCTCACATACCATTCGAGAGATTTAGGGTTAGTGTCTTGTTTTTTTAGATTAATTAAGAAATTCAGTTGCATCTGTATTTTTTGCAAGATCTTAATTCAGTTTCAAAGACATCACATTTGTTTGTTTACATGAAAAAAAGGCCAAGTATGAAAGAAACGGCACTATGCATGCACGGCACGCGCTATGTTGAAAATTCTTTTTTGTCTCCTTTTCACTGAATAAACAATATTTATTACTTTTTTTCAGAGAACGAGGTTAGGTTGATATCCACAGCCCAAACCATTACATTCAGGGTTGTCCCTAAGACCTGGGGGCTGGGGAATTTCCCCGCCTGTCATGACGTATCCCCAGTTACTCTGGTATTCCCCCTCATCCCCCAATCAATGGAGGCACCCCAGACCCCTTGTACTTTTTTAATGTCCCCTGCTGTTTCAATCCTTAGGGACAACCCTGACACTCCTTAAATTGTCTTAGCCCTCGAAGACACAACCAAAGGTCTTATTTGCCCTTGGCCCCTGCATCTCTAGTCAGGTGCTCTAACGACTGAGCTACCCAGGCAGATATCCACAGCCCAATCCATTACAATTGCACCCTTATTTCCAAGGGTAGATTTTACTTTACCAGTCCCCAGATCCTCAACATCCACCCTCATTGCACTATTGTGTAATGATTATGTCACTTGACAGATAAGGTTAGTCTTGCACCCATCCATGTTAAGTCTTCGCAGAAGTAGTAGATGGGTTAGGGTTAGGATCACACCCACCCGAGAGATTAAGTTTAGTCCTCACACACTGTTTGACTGATTAGAGTTTGTTATGCACATGTCCAAGAGATTAGGGTTAGTCCTCGCATATCACCCAAGAGAATAGGGTTAGTTTATTATAATTCAAGTCTCAAATTTTTTTCAATTAACATATTTTCAGTTGAATCAACCATATGATGATAGACTCTGATAGACCCATGAATTTTTGCCAGATCTTTTAGCATCAGTGGTATCATGTTTAATTGTTTAAGTTACAAAATGACAAATTACAAAAAAAAATACTGTATGTGTACTTAAAAAACGGGCTTCATATTTTAGCGGCATTGGCGCAGACAACAATGTTCTAATCCATGAATACAGCTAAGAAATCATTTATATATTCAATATACCACATGGACATGTATAGCGCTAATTCATGATTACGCCAACAACTCCATACCCAGTGATTGGGCTATATTTTGAATACGTCAATTTATGTACACGTACAGTATTACCAAGCTCAGCTATGGGCACTTCATTATTTCATATTTTGTTGATTTCCACTGTATAAATGTCAATATTTATTGATTATAGAATATATTTTTGATTACAAGGTTAAGAAATACAATTTAAAAATGAAGTCTTAATGAAACTAAACTTTTAATTGTAGATTTTGATTCGGGGTCAAAAAGACCCAAAATATCAATTTCTGATTTTTTTATTGCTCACACGATATTATGTAAATATATGGTAAAGTTAATACTGATAGGTCGCAAGAGAAGGAATTGGCTACGATTTGACAGCGACAACTTTTAAAAATTAAATAATTATCACTTTATAGACACACACCAGTTTACCAGAATCTGTCAGTCATGATCAGAATCATTGTCTTTAATTTTACTGACAAGTGGTATATTTTTTAATTTAAATCAGTAGGTTTTGGACGTTTTTAATTATTGTTTTACATAATTATGTACAACTTGATAAATACACTCAAACTACAAATATATAGTAAAATATGGCAAGATATTATTTTGGAAGAAAATTTTCATGGGGGTCCCTATAGTGCAGAGCTTATACCATGAAAAGTAATGCGTCAACGCGTCTATGTTATAAAAGCAAGTTTTTCAAGCTTGAGCCCATTTAATGCCAAGTCTGTCTGCATGAATATGATGATTTAAACAAAAACCAAATAAAGCTGATATTTTCAGGTTTCAAAATATCGTAAATCATCTGTGTTTATTTTCAGGCATCAACAATATGTAGGAAAGATTAACGACATTTTTTGGGACCAGTCTTTTCATGCTGGTAAACGTGTGCTGGTGTCCTCTGAGAGGCATGTTCTAGCATCAGTACACTCCCACAATGGTTCCCTGGGTTAGTATCATCTAATATTTATATAACATGTCACCTCAATCAGTACACTCCCACAATGGCTCCCTGGGTTAGTATCATCTAATATTTATATAACATGTCACCTCAATTAGTGCACTCTCACAATGGCTCCCTGGGTCAGTATCATCAAATACATAAAATATCACTTCAATCAGTACACTCCCAAAATGGCTCCCTGGGTCAGTGTCATAGGTGTATTATTATATTAAATGGCACCTCAATCAATGCAATAACATGCAACAGTCTGTTGTGTATATTTGATATGTTACATCAGTCAGTTTTTCATGCATATACAGCATTATTAAGCAGTTCAGTGCAAAAATATACAGTGTGATTTAAATATGGAATAAATTAATGTTCAAAGTTTTCTGGAAACATCTTCATATTTCTGACATTGTGTATTGATATATAGTAAAACATGTTTATAGGGAATATGTTTATAACATTTACGCTTACAGAGAAGTGATTTTCATTCCCTGTGTTTTTAAAATATATTGTTGACTTAAGGGATATAATGAATTACGTTTATAGCGAAGCAAAATCGTCCATCCCTGGCACTTTGTTATAATCATGTTATACTGTAATAATGTTTACCTAAACTTTGACTATCCAACTTTTTTCAATAAAGCCTGGAGAAAAGTTTTAGAAGAAGGAAAAAGGGGTCAGATAGACAAAACTCTCTACTCAGGAAATGGTAAGTGAACAACAAATGAAAACTCAATAACTGAGAGCAAGTCAAATTTAGTCATGCATAGTGGTATGAATTGAGGGAGAGAGATAGGGATGAAATTAAATTTATCAGCCGTAAGTTAGAAATGTGACTCAACTTTATTTTTCACAGTTTTGATTACGGTGAATGGAGGTGGACAATTTGTCAGAAAATGGAATCCTGGGACGGGTATAGCAGACTGGGACATCCCTTTGCCTGGGTCAAAGCAGGGGAGGTAATCTGGCTCTGTGTGATGTGACACCCTGGTTTATTGTTTGCCATAGCAGTAGCCTTTGTTCATTGGTGTAATTTGAACTGGACCAACATTTGTGTCAATTGAATTTTTGTTGCATACATAAAAATATTGTTATCGATTTTAAATATCAACATTTTAAGTGGGAAAAATATTTTTGAGATGTCACACTGCTTACTTAGCTATAAGAAATGAAGCGTCTCCTTACAAATGTGTATAATATTATGTTTGACAGGACTGACATTGTTCTGTGCAGTAAGGACCTAGTGGCTGTCCTGACACAGGAAGCTCTTGTTGGTTTGGATACTCGGTCAGGGAAACAAAAATGGTCTGTTGCACTTCCTCAAAGGTGAGACATGTTCCAACATTTGTATCAGTAAATTTTTTTTTTAGATATCATGGTTTGTCTGGAGTAAAAGATTTAAATTTAGAGACATGCTCAGACAACTTTGTAAGATGATATTAAATAAATAAATTTGAAGGCTTCAGTTTTGCATTTGATTGCCATCCCCAGAATGAAAATCAGTTTCAAATAGAACTTATTATTTATCAGCATGAATCCAGAAAAAAGGTTTAATATGTTATTTTTTTCCTCTGTTTTAGGAATCAGGTGGTGCACACACTGCTGACCTTGTCAGGAACAAACCTTTATGTGATTGGTCATTCTTATGGAAAACAGGTCACCATAGTAACAGTAGATGTGGAAGGTGTAATCAAGTCCACAAGATCTGTGTCGTCACCATGGCTATCAGCTAACACACAGTATGTTAGCCAGTTACATTATCTTGATTCCTGTATATCTTTGCCAGTAACTTGACAGCAAAGTCATATTTATTTGTAAACTTGATATATCTGTTTCAGATGTGTGGTGTCTGATGGTGGATTCTTAGTTTGCTACAGAGGCGAGGACCAAACTCTACAGATGTTAACTTTATCTGAGGATCAGACCTTTAAGACGACTAGTTTGCAGGTATGTGTAGATATTGAACCTTGATTTTCTGTAATACATGTAGTAAGAGTGTCAATTGTTTCTCTTTTATTTCAGTCTACATTTTTTGCAAAAAAGGAGTGTGTGAAATTTATTCTGTTGCTGAGGGTTGTAAATTCATACTGACATAATATTTTGTATATTAGCACCTGTCAGGTGACCAAAAATGTCTCTTCTTCAGGTTTTAGGCTTAGAAGCAACTAATTCTGTTACCATAGAAACATCCAGAAAGACCGATGATCCTTATGTGTTTCTGCGGATGGCAAAGGATCACTTGGTCTTAGTAGAAATCACGGCTCAGGGAGCCAAACTCAAGAAAAATCTCCCCAAGGTTAGTGAAGAAAACAGCTGCAATGACTGTATAAAATATGGACGATAGTGTAGTTATAGTAAAACATGGACTATAGTGTAGTTATAGTAAAACATGGACCATTATGTAGTTATAGTAAAACATGGACCATTGTGTAGTTATAGTAAAACATGGACCATTGTGTAGTTATAGTAAAACATGGACCATTGTGTAGTTATAGTAAAATATGGACTATAGTGTAGTTATAGTAAAACATGGACTATTGTGTAGTTATAGTAAAACAGTTTTTTAATGTCATTGTCTTTTCTTAAATAAAACAATGCTGGTTATATTCTACATCTAATTTTAGATCTGTGCAGCACAAGTGACCTCCCTTGATGATCAATCCATGCTATTTACAATAGAGAGGTCTACAGGGGTAATTATATAAATACAGACAATTACTTTACAGCTTTTATGATTGGTCTTAACAAAGATGTGCATATTTAAAATTGTATGATATAAATACAGTACATTTTAATTCAGTGTCTGGCAATATTTCCATGCTTTTTAGCATTTTCTTTATCTGTATCATCTTTTTAACTAAAGTTTAGGGTCTTTACTTTATAATTGAGATAGACATAGAAGATCATTCTGTGCTTATATGTGTGATTAAAAAATGTGATAGTGAACTCAAGGTCAGTTTGTCATGGTCATTGGAAGATACATGTACGCAGGAAACCTAAGTTTTATACAAACAGATACAGTAAAACCTTGTTATCTCCAACTCAAGGGGACTGAGAAAAACCTTCAAGATATGTAAAGGTTCAAGATATTGAGGTCAAAATACATTAAAAAAAATAATGATTGAGGCTTTCAAATTACTTCAACATATCCATTGTATTCAAGTTGTCAAAGTTCAAGATATCAGAATACAACTGTGTGTATAAAACACTGAAACTTGTGCTTTACATGAAGTTTGCTTATAGCTAGAGAGCTTGTTAAGATACATTTATTTTGTTTGACAGTTAAGGCCAGTAGGTTTCTTGTTCCATCCTAAGTGTTTGACAAAGCTTTCATAAGAATATACCATAATGCCATCTATATATCAAACACTCTTAAGTTAAAACTGTTTTTAAATTAATAGGAGCTAAAGATGAGAGTTTATGATCTCAGTACTGGAGGTGAAATAGCTGACTTATATCAGACTATAACCTACCTACCACAACATGGATTTCCTCAGAGGGTAAGATTGATAGAGATATCAGACTATAACCTACCTACCACAACATGGATTTCCTCAGAGGGTAAGATTGATAGAGATACCAGACTATAACCTACCTACCACAACATGGATTTCCTCAGAGGGTAAGATTGAAAGAGATATCAGACTGTAACCTACCTACCACAACATGGATTTCCTCAGAGGGTAAGATTGATAGAGATATCAGACTATAACCTACCTACCACAACATGGATTTCCTCAGAGGGTAAGATTGATAGAGATATCAGACTATAACCTACCTACCACAACATGGATTTCCTCAGAGGGTAAGATTGATAGAGATACCAGACTATAACCTACCTACCACAACATGGATTTCCTCAGAGGGTAAGATTGAAAGAGATATCAGACTGTAACCTACCTACCACAACATGGATTTCCTCAGAGGGTAAGATTGATAGAGATACCAGACTATAACCTACCTACCACAACATGGATTTCCTCTGAGGGTAAGATTGATAGAGATACCAGACTATAACCTACCTACCACAACATGGATTTCCTCAGAGGGTAAGATTGATAGAGATATCATATCATAACCTACCTACCATAACATGAATTTCCTCAGAGGGTAAGATTGATAGAGATAACAGACTATAACCTACCTACCACAACATGGGTTTCCTCAGAGGGTAAGATTGATAGAGATATCATATCATAACCTGCCTACCACAACATGGGTTTCCTCAGAGGGTAAGATTGATAGAAATATCATATCATAACCTACCTACCACAACATGGATTTTATCAGAGGGTAAGATTTACAGGTATATGAGATTTTCAGTGGTTGAGTACAGGTACATTTATAGAGACGGATGAGAATAAGATTGACAGAGACAAATGGGATAAAAGTTAATATAGAGACTGGTTTGGATACAATTTAAAGGACATGTGGGGTAAAATTGTGAATGCTTTCTTATTGTCAGTTAAAAGGACAGACAACAAATCTAAAGTACAAACCAAATTAACTTAAACTGGAAATGTATTGAAAGGTGATTGTGACACATACAGATTTGTTCATTTTAATTGCATTGTTGAGTATTAGATTATGATAATGCATTTATAGCCATGTTTGAAGGTGTTAGATAAGAAGCACTGGGATAATAATCATACATTATTTACACAGACAAGCTGTACTTGACCATGGCACCTATACTATTCAGTTACACTGTGGATCTCTCTTTCAGATGGAGGTCCTGCTGTTTAAGAAGAGAGACCTTAGGATTGGTTGTAGGTTTGCTATCCTCTCCGAAGATTACTCCATGCAGATGGTACTTAAAGCAGGTATGATGTCATATTTCATATCATGTAAAGAGGACTTTAATATATAAATCATCAGATAACATGTAGGTTTCTGTTTTGAGCAATAACAATGTATTATATGATCACATCCTGACATTGCTATTTTCACTTTCTATAGAGCGGGACGCAGCCCCGGGTAAATGAGTAATCAGGCTCCGGGGCCATAAAACTTAGATGAGCTCACTTTTGATCTCAGTCTCAATTTTCCATTATATATTCCTTTGGAAAAAGTGAGATTGAGATCAAAAGTGAGCTCATCTAAGTTTTATGGCCCTGGAACCTGAGCTGTATATATATATATATACATGTATATTGCATGAGTTTTGTGTCAGAGGTTACTGTTGTGTATGACGTGTTCATTGTCTATAGTTTACATGGGAATGGTGTGAAAGAATCATCAAATTTTTGTTAAATGTGTCTTCAATGTTTACATGTATTCCGAAAAATACGGATGTAGAAGTTTTAAAATTATGTAAGTTTATGAAGAATTCCAAGAAGATGATCTTTTAAAAATAAAAATTAACTGTAGCATTTTTTAAAACTATTTTATCAGGTTTGAAGTACATTTATATTCAAAATATTTACAATACTATGACATTCAACTTTGTACATAAAGCTGCCACATTTATACATATGGGAACAGATACTTGAGTGGGAAATAGTATTGCATGTAAAAATGTCCATATAATTTGAGCGAAATTCATTACTGAAGAGTACATTACATTCACAGTAACTTGAATTAAATTGATATTTTTCAAAGATCTAATAGAAATTTCTACTTAATTTTACAGGGAAGATAGCGTGGAGGCGAGAGGAAGCCTTGGTGTACGTGTTGTCTGTAGAAATGATCGATCTACCAGTGTCCGAGAACCAGGCCAAGTACGAGGATGAATTCGGATCTCACAAGGGTAATCTGTCAGGCATAGTCCAATAATGATATAGTAATAAAGAAGTCAATGATGTGACAATAAACTTAAGAAAATTAACGATTTATCATTATACCTGATGTAAATAATTTTTCTTTCAAATTTATGATCTTTTGTATTTTCTCAATTCCAGATGACATCGCTACAATGTTTATAAAGAGATTCAAGACTCAGTTTTCCCAGCTTAAGGTAAGCTTGCTTTAGTCAGATGTCCCATTTAGCCATACTTGTAAAAGATTGTATCTCATACTGGTTCATGCAAATTTACAACACGTAGAGTAGGTCTTCCTGCTGATTCAGTAATGAACAGTTAGTCATAGACCATTATCCTGTGAAACAAAGATTGAATCATATCAAATGCATTCTTATTCTTATCACTCCTATTTGATTATAAAACAACTAGTTCTTTAAATTTCAATCAAATGCATGGACATTAATTTCTTAAAAAAGATCAATTGCACAAAAAAGCCATTATTTTGAGCAGAAAAGGGTTGCATATATTTTAAACTTAAAACAAATCGGGCACTCTTTCACATGCCTGATACTATGTATTCTGTCTACTGAATGTGTGTAATGTGTAAAATTTAATTAAAATTTAATTTCTCCCCAACAGACATATATACAGCAACAGATTCAGAGGCTTCAAGGTCACAGACATCACCACCACGACATTGAGGCCATGGCAGAGGGTGGTTCTGAAGACGAGGACGAGGAATTAACAAGAGATGAATTCAACCTTAACAAACTTATCGTCCTAGTAACAGGGGCTGGCAAAGTAAGTATGAATTCAACCTCAACAGAGTCATCATGCTAGTAAAAGGGAATGCCATTCATGTGCTGTCAATGAAATACTGTCATTTTACAAAGAAAAATTATGGAATATAAAATAAGAATTTCATCTTGTCTCT
The DNA here is from genome assembly GCF_033153115.1 of Saccostrea echinata. NCBI lineage: Eukaryota > Metazoa > Mollusca > Bivalvia > Ostreida > Ostreidae > Saccostrea > Saccostrea echinata. The sequence goes on from NW_026889779.1 coordinate 32,475,878, forward strand.
GCATAACACATTGTTAAAAATACTGAATAGACATAAAAAGTTTGATAATGAAAAATGTTTATAATTTTTATTGAACCATCAAGTTATATTAACTGTATGTTGTCACATACATGTAAGCTTGTGCAAAAAAGACTTTTTCATCAATAAAATATTGTATGTGCTCTGAGTACCTTGCACTCGACTATCAATACAGGTATCTTTAGTTGCTTGTCTCTTACCCTCCAGCAAAATCTTAGCTCTTCGTTGTTTTATGCTTTATTCTGCAGTAGTCTTTTAGAGACAATTTTCCTACTGAAATTCCTCTCCCTTTTGGCTTCTTTTGTGCATTCAAAAAATAATGAAAATCAACACATACTAGAATTATTTGTAAGAAGAAAAAAAAAGCAGAGGCAGCTACTTGAAATGAAAATCAAATTCAAAAACTCTAGATATAGTGAAATATAGCTTGATATGTAAGCTTTCATTCATAATATCCATTTTCACTATCAAGTTAAACATTTTTATAAAATAATTTAGCTCCAAGAAAGTGTTTAAACTTTGTGAAATCCATGTTCTTTTCAGATTTATGGTGTGCGAAGTACTAATGGTCACATTGAATGGGAACACTTCTTTCCTGAGTTAACTCCCTTTGATAGATACGATCAACAGAAACTATTACTCTATGTTCAGAGGACAACAGCTCATTTTCCTAATCCCCCTCAGTGTACAGTCGTGGGGAAACACAAGGTACAGGGGTGAAGCACTATCTTACAACACTATGTACAACAATGTAAATGATAAGTTGAATTTTTTATGACCTATGAACTTCATAGGTACAACAGGATTAAATGTTCAAGAATGAAACTAAGTTCAAGATTGCAGAATGAGTTTACTGATCTTACTTTTGTGTTTCAAAACTCATATTTTGATAATGCACAAACATCATATTTACTAGAGAGACTAGTCTGAGGAAGATGCATGTACCATCATTTTACATATGAACTTGACACTTTATGATTTAGCTGACAGGCAATGGCTTCCTGTTCTCATTTAATCCAATCAGTGGAGAGCCTGTAGACACACCCCCTGGTGGCCAGATGTTGAATTACAGAATTGTACAGACCAGTATGGTGGGAGAATTAGATGACCACTTCCTGCGAGGCATTCTCCTTCTGGACCCCAGTGATCAGGCAAGGAGATTTAATTTACTAGAAATGCTCTATATCAACTAAATACATATGTTCAAAATCTATCTCACAATAAAATGCTAACAAAAAGTAATTTGCTTCCATTTTTTAAGTCTCCACCTCCAAACCCTGAATAAAATAGATATTCTTCTCTGTAAAAGTAATTTCAGTACTTTTAGTACTTCAATTATTCCTCATATTAAGTTTAATACTATAAAACTCAGTTATAAATAGCTCGGTTACTAGTATAAGGAAATTTCTATTATCTTAATTTTTTTTATGAACCTCCTTGGCGACTTTCATTATGTTCCTTATAAGGAAGTAAAATTCGAAATCCGAGCCACTTCCTCATAACCAGGTTTTACTGTATTAGCTTAACTGATTCAACTTTCACATCTAAAATTAAATTTCTATTGTAACTCCAAAAGCCTTATTTTTCCTATTTGTAGCCTTTATTTCTCTCAGTTTCTATTGTATATCTTTTCATTCAGGTTCACGTATTCCCAGAAAAGTGTTCCTCTGTTCTAAGAAGGACTTATAAGTCCCATTTTATGTTTGTGGCAGACAGAGACACAGGATTTATTTATGGGTACAGGATAGTCCCAGGACAAGAGGTAGCTGATTTTAATTGTAAAAAAAAAGTTAAAATTTAAGAATTATGTGTTGTATTTTCTTGCAAACAGTAATATTAAAGTTGACATTCTATTCTTGAAATGCAGAAGTTTATCATGGAGAAAGTATGGACAGTAAATCTTCATAAGAAACAACAGACAATAACACAAGTACTGGGCAAAAGACCACAGGGTACGTCTTTTTTCCAGCTGGTACCTAGTTATCAATTGGGGTTCATCTTGTCAAATTTTTTTCTTTCCTTGGAAATGAAGTTTTTTAGGATATTAAGTACAGTATAAGTGTAATATCTTGCATCCAACTGTTTTGAGTCTGTGCACTTTTCAGAATTTGCTTTTTATCTCACTTTTTTCTGTATTCTGGTTTTTTTTTCAGAACAAGTTCATTCCCAGGGTCGTGTTTTAGGAGACAGAAGTGTTTTGTATAAATACCTTAATCCCAATCTAGTTGTCATGGTTACAGAGGGAGAAATTCAGGAACAGTCCCAGAAAGGTCTGTCTTATGATCTTTTTTTCAATACATTAAGGGTGAAAAAACTCTTAATAAATTATTGACAAACTTTAGGCATGTTTTCTTTTTTCTTTTCTTTTTTTTTTTTTTTTTTTACAATTCCAGTAATACCAATAATGTTTTTTTTACATACATGTGTAACAGGAAAGGAGAACATGTAAGTTGGACCGGGAATCTAACCCGGGACCCCTTCATCACAAGTCAGGTGCTCTACTGACTGAGCTACCCAGGCCGATATCTACGGCCCAAACCAGGATTCTCAAACCTGGACCCCCTGAATCTTCAGTCAGGTGCTCTACCAGCTGATCTATCTGGCCACTGACGATCGAACCCATCTGATCACCACATTCCTCCCTCCTCAGATTGTCCTCGCCCTCGAAGACACAACTCAAGTTCTTATTGCCCCTGGCAGGACTTTCACCTGCAAGTCCAGGGGTGGTAAACAGCACCAAATTATGTAATAGGAAGGTAGAGAATGTATAGCTGGACCAGGATTCGAACCCAGTCTGGTTTGTCACATTTTTCTTCTCTCCCATTACATTTGGTGCCATGCTATGCCCTGGAAGTGACTGGTGAAAGACCTGCCAGGGAAGAGCCTGGGTTGGTGTCTTAGGGGGCAAAGACCTTTAAGCAGGGAGGAATGTGGCGATCAGAAGGGTTCGATCGTCAGTGGCCAGATAGCTCTGTTGGAAGAGCACCTGACTGGAGATTCAGGGGGCCCGGGTTTGAATCCCGGTCTAGTCTGTAGCTTTTTCTCCTCTCCCATTACACATATATGTTATAACTGAAGATATTATGAATTCATCACAGACTGTTTCTTGCCATTTTTTAAAGTAAATCTTTGATATCATGAATCTTGTTTCAGGTCCCTCCAACTTTATAAACTTGTACCTATTGGACAGTGTGACTGGTCACATGGTGTTCCACTGCAGCCATAAACGAGCCAAGGGACCTGTCACTGTGGTCCACTCAGAGAACTGGGTTCTAGTCAGTTGTTCATTTCTCTCATACTAATCTGTTAAATGTACTATGTAACTACAGTATTAGAAGTTGATATTCTATTGACTAGATTATTTCTTACTGCTAAATACTTACTGTTTTCTATTTCAGTATTATTTTCTTCTACTTTATGATACAAGTTTGATTGATTGGGTTTTTTTATGTTTCAGTATAACTACTTTAGTCAGAAGTCTCGTCGCCATGAGATCGCTGTGTTAGAACTGTACGAGGGAAAAGACCAGAGTAATTCATCCGCGTTCTCATCATTCTCCTCTCCTAAACAACCACTCGTCCTCCGTCAGTCGTACATCATGCCGCTGTATATATCTACCATGGCGACCACTATCACCGAGAAAGGCATCACCAGCAAACAGCTGATATGTAAGATTAAAATAAAAAGTTTAATTTACTTCCTGATTAAGTAACAGATATCTGTTGCTGATTCTTTTCTTTTGTGAGCTGTACTTAGAAATGCACATGTGATAGCTCAGCCTAAGGCCTTACTATCAGTGTACATTATAATGTTTGATTTCAGTTGCTCTGAGATGAGGAGGTTTGATTTAACTGTAGAATCCCCTAGTGTCAGTGTACATTATAATGTTTGATTTCAGTTGCTCTGAGGTTGGGAGGATTGCTAGCTCTGCCTAAAGCTTTACTGGACCCCCGGAGACCCCTTCTCCCCACACAGGAGACCATGTAAGACTTTATTACAGCATACATTACTAGATTACAGCAGTTTTATCAGCTGTGATTACATCAGCATCAACAGTCAATGGATATATTTAAAACTCCAAGAGTTACTGGCATTTCTAATTTTACTGTAAATGGTTCTACATGTGTATATGTTTTCAGACATGCACAGGTTTTGGTTCTATTTATAACAAGGGCATCCCAAAGTGGAGTTTCCCCTACAAAAGAGCACATTGATCTCGATATAAATTATTACTTATGCACACACTCATTTACTCACCCACACACACAAGTGCCCTTCTATATCGCCTTTGTCTCTTTATGAGGGTATGTTAAAGAATACTGGATTATATGTTCTTCCTATCGTTACAGGGAGGAGGGCACAATTCCATATATTCCAGAGTTACCGGTCAATGCTGAGGCCATTATAAACTACAACCAGAGTCTGTATAATGTACAGGGAATTCACACCTCACCAGCAGGGCTAGAGTCTACATCACTGGTGTTAGCATATGGATTAGGTATGTCTATTTGTGTGTCTGTCTGTATTCACACCTCACCAGCAGGGCCAGAGTCCACTTCACTGGTGTTGGCATATGGATTAGGTATGTCTGTCTGTATGTCTGTTTGTATAATTCCACCTCACCAGCAGGGCTGGAGTCCACATCACTGGTGTTAGCATACGGATTAGGTATGTCTATCTGTCTATTTTCACACCTCACCAGCAGGGCTGGAGTCCAATCACTGGTGTTAGCAGATGGATTAGGTATGTCTGTCTGTCTGTCTGTTTGTATAATGTACAGGGAATTCACACCTCACCAGCAGGGCTGGAGTCCACATCACTGGTGTTAGCATATGGATTAAGTATGTCTGTCTGTCTTTATTCACACTTCACCAGCAGGGCTAGAGTCCACATCACTGGTGTTGGCATATGGATTAGATATGTCTGTCTGTCTGTATTCACACCTCACCAGCAGGGCTGGAGTCCACATCACTGGTGTTAGCATATGGATTAGGTATGTCTGTCTGTCTTTATTCACACTTCACCAGCAGGGCTAGAGTCCACATCACTGGTGTTGGCATATGGATTAGATATGTCTGTCTGTCTGTCTGTATTCACACCTCACCAGTAGGGCTGGAGTCCACATCACTGGTGTTAGCATATGGATTAGGTATGTCTGTCTGTCTGTATTCACACCTCACCAGCAGGGCTAGAGTCCACATCACTGGTGTAAGCATATGGATTAGGTTTGTCTGTCTGTTTGTATAATGTCCAGGGAATTCACACCTCACCAGCAGGGCTGGAGTCAACATCATCGGTGTTAGCATATGGATTAGTTATGTATCTGTCTGTCTGTATAACATGCAGATAGTTCATATCACACCCAGCAGGGCTGGAGTCCTCATCACTGGTGTTAGCATATGGGCGTGGTATGTCTGTATAACATAGAGGGAATTAATACCTCACTGGTTCTAGGTATGGACTGGGTTTGTGGTTTTGTCTGTTTGTCTGTCTGTACGATGTCAGTATAATTAATTCACACCTAACCAGCAGGGCTGGAGTCAACATTACTTGTGTTTTCATAAAGACTATAGGTATGTGTGTCTCTCTACTGTATGACTGTAAAGTTTACCTGATTCACATCTCACAGCAGAACTGGAATCCACATTACTGACCAGTGCTTTTAAATGGACTGGGTTCTTGTGTCTATCTGTCCATTTGCCCTTTTTTTTTGTCTCTCTGTCTGTTTGTTTGTGTGTGGATTCACACCTCATCAGCAGGGCTAGAATCTGTATCGTATACTTAGTATAGGTCTTTATCTGTTTGTCCATCTGTATAATGTCTTGGGAATGCACACATCACTAGTAAGCCTAGCAAGACCATCTCACTTGTTTTAACATGGACTGGGTATGTCTCTTTTTGACTTTTTATTTGTCTGTTTGTATCACTTTCTGGTCAGAATTCACACCCCACTATTAGGACCTGAGTCTGATTACTGGTGCAAGAAAATGGAATTAGTGTTCTATGTGTCTGTCTTTTTGTTTGTCTGTCTAGCTGTCTGTATAATGCCTGGAGAATTCACACCTCACCAGCTCCATATCACTGGTGTTAGCAAATGAACTGTGTATGTCTGTCTGTTTTCTGAAAAAATTCACTTCAGACATGAAAGAAAGAAGATTAAAGGGTTTGTATTTATGAGAATTTGTTTCTTCTTTTTAGGAGAGTAATTTTGTAAGGATGTCCTGTAATAAGTTTTATTTCGTATACATCTATATACTTATGAAATTTTATAATTTTAGCAAATCACTTTTCTGCTAATGTAAAAAAAAAATGATAAGATTTTTTTATTACATTTTCAACAATGAAATACTTAAATTATTTATTGAATAAAACCGATATTCTGTCACAGTGTGAAAGGATATCAAAATGATGTCCTTTCACAGTGTGACAGAATATCAATACTTTCAATATTGAAGAGTGTTGTAAAAAATACTCTTTGGTCTGTTATAAAATAGAGTAAATAAACCCTTCTGAAAGAGACCATAGATGTTTAAGAGACTAAAAGTAAAAACTGCCAGAGTTTCTCCAAATATGTTGTTGAAATCCATGTTTATGTAACTATGTTTTCAATATCATGTCACTAAAGCTATGATGTCTCACAATGTAACTATGACGTCATGTAATCTATGACAAACAAACAGAGGCAAAGGGAAAATCAAAGAAAATGTAATAAACAGAAAATTCAATGTTTTGTAGTGGAATATGGAATTTATTTCACTGGTGAGACAGAATTTTTTTATATTTTCACTCGTGTTTAGCACACGTGAAAATATTAAAAAAAAAAAAAAAAACCTGTCCCACTCATGAAATAAATTCCATACCTAACTACAAAACATTGATTATCCTCTATGAGCATCATATCTTTTTAGCTATTTAAGACTAAAAGTTTTGATTAGAATTTTACCTTTACTAACCACACAAAATGCACTTTATTTATTTTTCTTTTAGATCTGTACTTTACAAGAGTTCAGCCCTCTAAGATGTTTGACGTCTTGAAGGAAGACTTTGACTATTTCTTTATATCTGCTGTGTTACTAGGAATGTTTGTGGTTACCATAGTGACTCAGAAACTATCTGCAAGAAGAGCACTCAGTCGAGCTTGGAAATAAAATCTTTTTGGGGGATTGGTTTCTTCTTTAGGGAAAGCTGGGAAATTCTCAATGCATTTTTGCAGCAGGGAGTTAAAAATTCATTGCATTTACTGCATTCATCTTCATGAAAAATAACAAAGAATCTTTATGGGATGTGAAGATATTTGGAGTGGGAAACAAAAGAGAAACGTTTAGATATTTTTATATCATCTGAATCTTTATGTGATATTGTCTAGTACATTAACAAAGAGCCTTTTAATAATTTAAGTGTTAGAAATTGATTAAGACTGTGTATCATTCCACATGCATGCAAGGAAATCATGATAATTTTACTAGATATTGTTATGTATAATGTGAAACTGAGGTATATGATATATATTGAGAAAATGTTTAAGATTTTGACGTGGATGAAGTTGTTTTCAGTGTGTATTTGTGTGATATGTAAGTTTATATAATCAGATTTAAGATATTTGTTTACAAGATCTCACATGCCTGAGTGTGGTGTAGAATGATGGAAAGTAGATAATCTGATTTAGCAAGTTGATGCATGATAGAAGATTTTGAATAATGACTGTTGTCTTGTGTGTGTATTCTTTTTTAAATTAAGGTGGTAATTTTGAAGGAATTTATGTTTATTTTGGAACCACAGAGAATTTCATTTACGCAACATATAGAAAACTTTAGAATACACATGTACAAATTTTCTACTGAGTCCTTATTTGTCTATGATAACCTAGAATGAAACCGATTACTCATATGTACATCTTAATGTACACGCTAGTCTCATACAATGTAGTACGGTTGTTTTGTCTCAAAGCAAATTAACTTGAAGAATATTTTCATCTTATCAGCTCACCTGAGCCGAAGGCTCAAGTGAGCTTTTCTGATCACATTTTGTCTGTAGTCCGTCTGTCTGTCCGTCTGTAAACTTTTCACATTTTCGACTTCTTCTCCTGAACCACTGGGCCAATTTCAACCAAACTTGCCACAAAGTATCCTTGGGTAAAGGGGATTCAAGTTTGTTCAAATGAAGGGCCACGCTTTCTTCCAAGGGGAGATAATTAAAAATTCGTGAAAAATTAATGGCATCATTAAAAAATCTTCTTCTCAAGAACCACTGTGCTTGGAAATATGAAACTTATGTGGAAGCATCCTCAGGTAGTGTAAATTCAAGTTTGTTCAAATCATGACCCACAGGGGTCGGGTGGGGCCACAATGGGCGATCAAAGTTTTACATAGGAAATATATAAGAAAAATCTTTAAAAATCTTCTTCTCAAGAACAGCAAAGCCATGATTGGTCATATTTATATGGTAGCATCCTCAGATAGTGTAGATTCAAGTTTGTTCAAATCATGACCCCCGGGGGTCGGGTGGGGCCACAATGGGCGATCAAAGTTTTACATAGGAATATATAGGAAAAATCTCTAAAAATTTTCTTCTCAAGAACAGCAAAGCCATGATTGGTCATATTTACATGGAAGCATCCTCAGATAGTGTAGATTCAAATTTATTCAACTCATGACCTCCGGGGGTCGGATGGGGCCACAATGGGCAATCAAAGTTTTACATAGGAATATATAGGAAAAATCTTTTAAAATCTTTTTCTCAAGAACAGCAAAGCCTTGATTGGTCATATTTACATGGAAGCATCCTCAGATAGTGTACATTCAAATTTGTTCAAATCATGACCCCCGGGGGTCGAGTGGGGCCACAATGGGCAATCAAAGTTTTACGTAGGAATATATAGGAAAAATCTTTAAAAATCTTCTTCTCAAGAACAGCAAAGCCTTGATCGGCCATATTTACATGGAAGCATCCTCAGATAGTGTACATTCAAATTTGTTCAAACATGACCCCTGGGGGTCGGGTGGGGCCACAATGGGTGATCAAAGTTTTACATAGGAATACATAGGTTAAATCTTTAAAACTTTTCCACTCAAGAACAGCAAAGCCATGATTGGTCATATTTAAATGGAAGCATCCTCAGATAATGTAGATTCAAATTTGTTGAATTCATGACCCCCCCCCCCCCCCCCCCCCCCCCCCCCCCCCGAACCACTTTTATATTTAAACTTTTCAACCTTTTAAGACTGAAGTGATTTCTGCTTTTTCCTAGCCATAGTGCTCAGGTGAGTGATGTGGCCCCTGGGCCTCTTGTTTGTCTTTATTGCAATATTTGTACAATAAGTATTCAAAATCAAACCAAGCTGTTTCTCAATAGATATTTTTTTAAGAGAAGATATGAGATTTTATTTTAAATTAAGATAAAGAAATTAAACCTAACAATTGATTTATATATGAATGAAGTGCATTTTCATCATAAAATTTCTTTACATATGCACACATGTCTCATTTAGTTTCTTTATTATCTTTTTTTTTTTAATTTATTTATTTGGATTTTTTTTTGGGGGGGGGGGGGGGGGGGGCTGGAAAAATTCCTAGATCCAAAATGATGCAGATCATAATGCTATATACTTTGCTAAATAATATTTATGACAATGCCATAAGAAACATCTATTCAACTGAATCAAACGCAGATCTTGAAGGGTGCTGGGAGGTCCAAAACCTCCTGCCCTGGGATTTTCAAAGTTAATAAATTCATACAATTGAGTTAACAACAAACAACTTTGGAGCTCTCTCCCCTGGGAACACTATCCTACATAATTTGTAAGAAGAATCTTACATTAGGAAAGTCAGCAACCACCCACCTAACCCACATACACATACAAGAAAAGGTCTTGCTTCCCCCCCCCCCCCCTTTTCATCAATGAGTAGCCCCCAGCCCCCACACATGCACACCTACAAAAAAAATTGTGTCTCGTTTGGACAAATTTTTCTTATTATTTATTTCAGGTCGTCACCCCCTCCCCCCCCCCCCCCCCCCCCCCAATTACTTCATTCAAATAAATCATATAAAAAAAAACACAGTCATGATATAATAAATTTCATGTTACAAAAAAACAAGAGGCCCATGGGCCACATCGCTCACCTGAGTAACTTTGGCCATGCTGTTCTTTACCAGATTCCCCCCTCCTTGTAATACCTATTTTGGCCCCTCCCTACCCCAGGGGGTCATGATTTTAACAATTTAGAGTCTACACTACCCGAGGATGCTTCCACATAAGTTTCAGCTTTTCTGGCCCAGTGGTTCTTGAGAAGAAGATTTTTAAAGATTTTTCTCATATATTTCAATGTAAAATTGGATTCCCTATTGTGGCCTCACCCTACCCCCGGGGGTCATGATTTTAACAATTTAGAATCTACACTACCAGAGGATGCTTCCACATAAGTTTCAGCTTTTCTGGCCCAGTGGTTCTCGAGAAGAAGATTTTTAAAGATTTTTCCTATATATTTCAATGTAAAACTTGGATTCCCTATTGTGGCCTCACCCTACCCCCGGGGGTCATGATTTTAACAATTTAGAATCTACACTATCCCAGGATGCTTCCATATAAGTTTCAGCTTTTCTGGCCTAGTGGTTCTTGAGAAGAAGATTTTTAAAGATTTTTCCTATATATTTCAATATAAAACTTGGATTCCCAAATGTGGCCCCGCCCAACTTCGGGGGTCATGATTTTAATAATTTAGAATCTACACTACCCCAGGATGCTTCCACATAAGTTTCAGCTTTTCTGGCCTAGTGGTTCATGAGAAGAAGATTTTTAAAGATTTTTCCTATATATTTCAATATCAAACTTGGATTCCCTATTGTGGCCCCGCCCAACCCCCGGGGGTCATGATTTTAATAATTTAGAATCTACACTACCCGAGGATGCTTCCATATAAGTTTCAGCTTTTCTGGCCTAGTGGTTCTTGAGAAGAAGATTTTTAAAGATTTTTCCTATATATTTCAATATAAAACTTGGATTCCCTATTGTGGCCCCGCCCAACCCCCGGGGGTCATGATTTTAATAATTAAGAATCTACACTACCCGAGGATGCTTCCACATAAGTTTCAGCTTTTCTGGCCCAGTGGTTCTTGAGAAGAAGATTTTTTAATGACCCCACCCTATTTTTGTCTTTTCTTGATTATCTCCCCTTGTAAGAGGACTTGGCCCTTTATTTTAATAATTTAAACTCCCTTTCACCCAGGGATACTTTGTATCAAGTTTGGTTAAAATTGGCCCAGTGGTTCTTGAGAAGAAGTTGAAAATGTGAAAAGTTTACAGACGGACGACGACAACGGGTGAACAGAAAAGCTCACTTGAGCTTTCAGCTCAGGTGAGCTAACAACGATATTTATTATTAATCTATTTATCAATTTTAAAATTACGATTATCTTGTATTCGTATGAAGCTGCCAAAGTTTTGTGAAACAGTGGTAGCATATCTTATATAATTGTCATAATTCAAATCGAAAGATTCCTTATTTACAATATCTCGGTAGTTTTTGTTTTTTTTTTTTAGGTCAGGTCTTCCAGCAATCTGTTGGAATTTTGATGGGCACTAATTGTTGGCCTTTGTTAGTTGACCTGTTTTTGTTTTCTTTTGAAACAGAATTTTACAATAACTTGCTGTGGTCTTCAATTCAGCATTTAGATATATAAAAGATGTTTTATCAATTACCAATATTCATTTTCATCCCTACGTTGATTTGTTATATCCCTTTGAACTCGAAATTAAAAAAAAACATCAAAGAGTCTGATACATATGATTGATGGCAAACTAACAACTAAACTTTATGATAAACGTAATGGCTTCGGCTTTCTATCATCAACTTCATTTATTTATGCAGCAATATACGATTATTACCTGGTGTTTATGTCTCTCTTGCAATTGAGATTCGAAACAAAAGAGCTTGATCTACGTACGGTCAATTTTTAAAACAGGCAGCCTGTTGACAAATAAGTTGATGTCACAAATATATCAACAATCTCCATTGAAGTCAACATTTTCTAATTGTATGGTCGATTTTATGACTTTGTTTGAAAATATTTGTCATTAGGTAGAATATAAAGTGCACGGTTTTAATGCAAATTGTTAGGCCAGTATTTTCATACTGAATTGTCTAATATCTATAATGCAGTTCACATGACAAAGGGCTCATGGGAGGTATGACCAGTCGATTTGAGACGCTTACGCCTCCTTGACAGCTGATAGCACCTCTGATGTTTTCAGTATTTGCTCTGCTCTCAATTTTTAGCTTACCTTAGCATTGGGCTTTTCTGATCACCTGTTGTTCGCTGTCCGACCATCTGTCTGTAAACTTTTCACATTTTCAGGTTCTTTTCAAGAACCACTGGACCAATTTTAATCAAAGTTAGTACAAAGCATCTGGGTTTAGGGGATTCTAAATTGTTGAAAAAAAGGGCCAAGCCCCCTTCCAAGGGGAGATAATAAAAAAAGGCAAACATAGGGTGGGGTCATTGAAAAATCTTCTCAAAAACCACTGGACGAGAAAAGCTAAAACTTATTTGAAAGCTTCCTGAGTTAGTGTATTGTAAATTGTTCAGATCATATCCCCGGGGAGTAGGGTGGGACCGCAATAGTAAATCAAAGTTCCTATAAAAACTTCCTGGGGTAGTGTAGATTGTAAATTGTTCAGATCATGGTTCCTGTGGATAGGGTCGGGCCACTATAGGGAATCCAAAGTTTTACATTGAAATACAAAAGAAAAATCTTTATAATCTTCTCCAGAACTGCTGGACCAGAAAAGCTAAAACTTGTGTTGAAGCTTCCTGGGGTAGTGTAGATTGTTCATTGATTAGATCATGGTCCCCGGGTTAGAGTTTGGCCACCATAGGGACTACACAGAAAAAAAAATCTTTAAAACCAGGGACGTAGCTTCCATTGTGGCAATGAGGCAACTGCCTCACTAGTTTTTTCAGCAACATCCTCTTCCCATAATTATTACCACATTGCAGAAAATATTTAATTTGTTTTTAAAACTAATAGTACAAAAAAAAAAAAAAAAACAGACACCACACAATTCCTGTTCACAATATACTGTCCAGATTTGTCGGATCCAAACGCCGCCGAAGTCAATAAAAAGTTTTAAATTAAAAAAATAAAATAAAATATGTATTCATCTTCGAATGCGTTAGAAGTTTGAATATTGAATTATTTTTTATTTACTCTATTAAATACTTTTGAAATATGCAGTATCATATGCATGCTGAAGTCTTCAACAATGAAACTGGTAAACTTACGAAATTTCTGACCAGGACAAGTATGAGTTTTATATTCTAAAACCCCAAATTCATTTATTTCCGTCAGGGGGCTTCGTCCCCCTCCCTCCGAACCCCCACCAGGGCTCCGCCCTAGCTGGACCTGCTGAAGGCCTAAAGCGGCCCCCAGACCCCCGGCCGCAATAGTTTTGCCTCACTAGAATTTTTAGTCAAGCTACGCCCCTGAAAACTTGTCTACTCAAGAATAGCAAAGCTATGATGAATCATATTAATGTGGAAGCATCCTCTGTAGTGTTGATTCTTAGCCCCTATATATAGGGTGGGGCCACAAAGGACGAACAAAATTTTACATAGGAATAGATGTCAGCCACGGGTACCGCTGAGCCTTGAAAGGGTGTTGACACATCGAGTCTTACAGTGAGATTTTTTGAGTGACTATTTTTACAGTTTCCTATAAATTAAAATTTTGGGTTGAGACTCGATGATTTCAACTATATATTTTAAGATTTCATATCAAATTCGACAATTCTTTAGTCGAAAGCATATTTTCATTAAAATCAGTTGACTTTCACATAAACTTTTAGCCAAAATATTGTCCGATTTAAAAATTGATAAAAGAGGGGAAATCCTTCCCTGAGAAAGATAGAGGGGGAAATCTGGCTCTAGAGTGATATTTCCCCTCAGGGGGAAATCCTACTCTATAGATTCCGCGGGGGGAAGGGTGGCTTTGGGGGGATCTTACTCTACAACCCCGGTACACCAGATCAGTATTGTTACATAAACAGATTTTATGCTTCGTCTATTCAGAGTTACATGTACATGTGATTTGTAATCCTAATCCTTCACATACTTGTCTCGTCGGCTGTAGTTGGTTATAATTGGAATGATCTAAGTTTTTCTATTCGTTTTAGCAAACAAAAATGCAAAGCATCTGAGCCTCCTGTACGAGAGTTTTTTTTTCAATGTTTGAATGAAATGAAAACTTAGTTATTTACACTGAATCTTTATTTAAAACGATCTATAAAGATAAGGAAATTGAATTAGAGGTTGACATTGCAGACTTTTTAATTAGTTGTCAAAAAAAACCACATGTCCAGGCGCGTAGCTGCCTATACGCAAATACGAAAGTGCGTACACATCATTCATTCAACAAAAAGTCTAGGGGGAGAGAGAGAATTATTCGGAGGAAAAAATCTTAATACCATCTCCAACAAATATATGTGCTTCAAATTATTTTGTGTCATACTGTTTCTCTTCAGATTTTATATTATGATGTCTGAATAATTAAATTTGAAATCTTTCATTAAATAATCATTGCCAAATCCAAATAAATCGTTCATGAATTTGTAATTGTTCTATAATACATCAATGATTTTGTTTAAGGATCTTTGAGAAATTTAATTTCAAACACATCGTTGAATGCTATGATTAACTAGTACTAGTTTATGATAAAAAAGATACAATATTCATTTTTTTGTTAATAATTAACATTTATTTTATACTTGTTGTCAGACGTTGAAAGAGAGTATATGATACCAGTATATCGGTAAAATATTTAGCCTCAAAAACTTTCCACGGAACTACATATATTAACATTGCGTTAAAAATAATAATACTAAGTCTTTTTCTTTCTATACAAAAGCGAAATGGCATGACTTTTTTTGCCAGAAAATGAATGATATTTGGTAAACCCAGAACTGAGAAGCTTCCAGCGGCTTCGACCCCCCCCCCCCCCCCCCCCACCTTGCTGCTCTCTGCGTACACTTCATTTCCATTCATTTCCATTCTGGCTACGCACCTGATGTCTAAAACATCTGACAACTATACAGCTTGGCTTACATATTGCCTTAATTTACTGTACACAAAT
The DNA here is from genome assembly GCF_033153115.1 of Saccostrea echinata. Taxonomy (NCBI): domain Eukaryota; kingdom Metazoa; phylum Mollusca; class Bivalvia; order Ostreida; family Ostreidae; genus Saccostrea; species Saccostrea echinata. The sequence goes on from NW_026889779.1 coordinate 32,491,021, forward strand.
GGTATGAAAGGGATACTAATATACTTAACTGTCCCAAGACGTCACAGTCTTACTTACAGAAGCGCTCTCGCAAGTGCAGTTTATTAATACAAAATATACAATTTTACTTTTCTTCCTTCGAAACTCTTATATCAACAAAGACAAAAACACATATAATTTTATACGAGGGGTAATCAAAAAGTTCGCGAACTATCTCCTTATTTACAAAACCACAATTCAGATCAGAATGAAATTTGGCACACATAGTCATACACATGTTCTATAAATAGCAGATGTTATATAATGTTTTGCTGCGTGTTTGTGACGTCACAATGTGAAAATGACGTCAAGTAACTTGTAACAAAAATGGTTGACTCAGTCGTACTCGAGCAACGAACGGCTGAAAAGTTCAACGTATATCTCGGAAATTCCTTTGCAGTAGAATATGATAATTTGTACAAGGTTCATGAAGACAAGAGACTTACCAGAAGTTCAGTTATTAATTGGATTGATTGTTTTAGTGAAGGCAGGGAGATGGTTAAAATGATGTTTGTTCTGTTGCCCAGCGAAAGCGAGCCGTTAAAAAGATGTTCCTTAGTTGAGCAATTTGTTTTGAAAGATCGCCAAGTTACAATTAGAAAAATAGTTGAATATCTGAACAATAATATAATTATTAAATCCCTAATATATCGTTTACTTTAAACTTTAAACATATGAGATATGAAAAAAAGAAGGCGCCCCTACTTTTTCCACATTGGATAAACGACGCTCCCGAGACAGAGGACACGGGTTGTGATGGCCACCATGCTAATTCTGGGAAGGGATATCCTTATCCAACCATCCTATTGCCGAGATTTGGCCATTTCTGACAGATGGTCTGTTCTTGTTATAAAAAACAACTTGCATGGTACGAAATATAAGACACGGAAAAATCTCTTGGCTTCTGTGAACAGACCACTACGGAGCATGTCACGTGACCGCCAGGATCACGTGATTTGCGCATGGGCAGAACAATGGCAGATGTGCATTAAAATCGGAGAGGACTACTTTTAAAAATAATGAACACTGAAACCTCATTTTATTTCTTTTGAGGAAGTAATTCAATTAGTTCGCGAACTTTTTGATCACCCCTCGTATAAATCAATACAAAATATATTTGTGAGGGCGGCTGGGCGGGGAAACGTCTGACTGCACGAGATAGAGCCTTCGAATGGCATTAAGGTATGTCACTCGTGAAATTTGTTATTTTTTTAGAAGTATATTTTGGATAAGTACTCATATAGTATGTCTCAAAATCGCTGCGAAAATGGGGGGTCAGTGTGCATCTAACTGAGCTACGGTACAATTAAGTTGACCTTTTTGCACTTAAATTGTAACTCTTTGATTAATCACTTTAACCGTTATCATATTTCATAAGATGTAACCATGGCAATAAACATAATCTTATTTTACGTAAAATAGTTTGAATAATATTTATCATTGAACAAATCATGCAAATTAATGCGCGTAAATTATTGTGTGACCTTTTTGCACTAAAAAAAGTCTCATATTTGGAGTATTGAAAATCTAAATAGGCAATAGAATATTTTCTTGTATCAAACTTTTTACGACTTAAGTGCTGATCGGTCAAAAGTATCGAGTAGTTTAAAATAATGAAAGAAAAAGTTAGGGTCAGTGATGTAAATTTTGAAATATTAGTCAAAATATGCGATCTTCAGGCAAAAAACTGTGTAAATTTTATCTCGACTTCCTTAATATATCTTCATTTCTTGGCAATGTTTGTTGAGCGAAGGTGTAAATTTTGTTATAAAAATATAAATTGAGACCTACATTTAATATTCCAGGCATATCATAACGGAAAATATTCTTTGAGTAAAAGTATGTGGGGCTAAAGTTCCAAGATATTAAATTTAATAAATGTGTAGATTTGCAGAATTTTCTGCTAAATATCCTTCCGCCACAAGAAATAGTCCCTTATAAATCTTGCTTCTTTGTGAATTTTTGAGCAGTTTTTTAATTGAATGTTGAACATTTTACATTGTTTAACTTAAATATGTTATAAAGATTGAATTGTAATAAATAGTTTTTAAGTAAGAGGTTCTGACTGAATTTTTCTAAAAGGCTGACGAGTGACATACCTTAACTATTACATGCCATAAAGCGTGCTCTATTAGAATACCTGTAGAACAGGTATTCCATAAATACAGTAACCAATCAAATCGAAAGTCTACATAACAAACACCGAGTAAACACGTGTTCGATTGATACATGTGTTTTGATAACTCCAGTAAATACATAACTTAATTCACATAGTTTTCAAAAGAAAAAAAATCATCCGAAATTATGACAGAGATTTATTACAAATCTTTTCTACGGGTATGGTCCTGCCATTGAGTATGAATTTTCAATTTTATTAATATCAATGGAGATCAAATAAATATATATTCATGTATCTGAGCTCATATAGACAAATTTGAAACTAATCATTGCACTAGAATGATGTCCCTCTAGCTACTGATTCTAAATCCTTAAATTTGTATTTGTATATTTGAAACTTTTATTTTTTCGTTGAACTTTATCATAAACTACATTTAAACTTCATCTTTAGCATCACTGAAGGATATCCTGTATTCTCATTAGTGAAGCATGTTTTATTTTATTTACTGATACTTGTGAAAGTGACTGTTGATACGCGTAAAGAGCCGCGTGTGGATTCCCTGTGACCTGGTAACAGATCCCTAGGATCTGCCATGATATGTCTTCTAAACCTTCCGGTATGAACTTCCTGTGAGGATGGTGGACTAGGTGCTGGAGATAACATAGAGCTGTTTGTACTTTTGTTGTATCAACATGACTGTAGCACAAGATCTCCAGTATGTATAAGAGCACGAATACAGGGATAGCCAAATTAGACTGGCTTTCTTGTATACTAGACAATTGTTCAGGCAATAATTCATTGATATAACAGATATAATTGTTAAGGAAGATACTTCTTCTTTTAAAGAGTCTCATTTTTGAAGTCAAGGACTGTCCTCTCAAAGCCTCGGTATTCGTTTTATATGACAGTATGAATTTTGTCATTTCTATAACAGATAATGCGTCCAAAAATCTCATCGTCTTGTAGTAATACATGGCCGTATACACCATGTCAGAAGGGCAACCAAACTTGGATGTTAATATAAGGATGCGATGGGACATTCTGTCAGCAATATACACCATTTTGTTTCGACAAGTTTTGATGTACATGTTGTGTAATATAAACGCAATATTCTGGAGGAAGGAGGTTGTATGTTTCTGTAAGGTGACAACATGATATGGTGTCAAGGGTGTATTTATCAACTGTTCTACACCTTCTAGGGCTTTCTTACAGTGATACAGGTTTTTTACTGCTTTCACATGAGCACAAGTTAAACAATTAAATAAGGTTAAATCAAATACAATCTCAGGAAACAAGTTGCTTTCATCTGTACAGATGGGAAGCATTGGGTTACAAAGGACGTTTAAAACATAGGGCCAGATGGAGGTACTGTGTAGCAGTGATACTAAACCCTTCTCATACAAAGCATGCAGCCTAATGAACAGCTGGTTTTGCTTATCACCATGAATACTACTTAGAAACATATTGTTTTGTGGAATGAAAAAGTTAGGGCAGAACCCTTCATAGACCCACTGAAGGATTAGTTTGAAGCAGTCCCAAAAACAAAACAGGAGATTTCGTGGACAAGAGTAAAAACCTGTGTTTTGTTGAATAACCCAGAAAAGTGATGTTTTCATGTGGTAGGAACACAGTAGTTTGTCATGATCCCCTAATTCATTATTAATAACTTCTTTTAAGAACAATTTCAGCAAACCATAAGTTAAGAACTGCATATGGTTCATTGAGTACACAAGTTTTTGTTCTGCCCTAGAGAAAGAAATTCTCCATTCGTGGTCTTCATGATTTCCTAGTTTGTGTCCAGTTGCTACAAAGTGACATCCACTTCTGATGATGTCGCTAACAACATGAGGCTGGGGCCATGAGTGGCATCTGTCTATCCAAGAGGCAGCAGGTGGAGGCCAAAAGTCAGAGCCAAAGCAGTAGGCAAAATCATATTCTAATCCAGCATGAATTCCACTGGCACAGGGTCCATGTGGAGTGAATCTAAGTGTTAGTCCTGGACCCCTGGTTTCTCTGTATATTTTACTTGACATAAAAAGGGCACCGTTTGTTCTGACAAGTGTTGAAAGATTATTTATGTCCGCTATTCCAAAAATGCATGATGATGTTGCTATGATGGGCGCTGTTATCAAAAGCTGAAGTAAACAGAATCCTGGTGGACTATCGGAACAGTCGCAGAGAATTAACGTGTATCTGTGCCTGTTGTAATACCGAGTCTGAGATAAGTCCCAAATGACTCGTTCGTAATTTCGCCAGTACATAATGTCTATATCTGATCCCTTCAGTCTTAATCCTTCTCTGTAGCTTCCACTTGTCATTATAGAGTTTGAATCACTATTGACTTGATTTGTCAGCTTCTCCGTGATGTCCAATACCTCTCTCCTCATGGCTACCTGTTGTGAGGTCCCCACTATGTGACACAGTCCCACAAACACCGACTCTGATATATGTTGTAAGGCTGATTCACTAAATATCCACAACCCAGAAGGTAATTAAATTAAAACAAAGAGAAAATTTAAAAAAAAAAAATACCTAAAATAAATTTCATTTACTATTTAGATATAAAGTCAACATATATACTTTATATGTTAAAGTTGTAATAAGCTTAATATTTCTGTAAGAATTTTTTTTTTAAACTTACATTAGAGATTGTGCATTTGAATCCATTTTTCAGACAAGACTAATAAAATGTTTTTTGTACTTTGTTTTGGTACAGGGAAATCCTGCGGAACTTTCTCATACCTTCTGTGTTACTATTTAAAATTCATAACTCAATGTTAATGACATAACCGGAGTTTTTCCATATCATCATAATTCAAAGAACATGAAGAGGGAGATGTACTTAAACACGTACACTGCATGTCACATACAGAAATGAAATGTTCATATTACCACCAGTGTATTAACTGGAAAACAGTAAAAATGATTGATGAAATTTCTAAACCTATTTATTTTCTCTTATCTTGAACATTGTGAATTCTGAGTTTCAAGAAGACAGAAATCATCTCTTTCCTTACCTTTGTATTTTGATGTTCTCATGCATAGCTCTGATCCTGCAACGTATTTAGCTCCAGTCTTTGGCACCTTTTCTCAGCTCTTCCAAGTCTTCTTTTATTTAAATATTTTGGATTTCCAACGTTTCGGCTTGAGCATCACTGAAGAGACATAATTTGTCAAAGTACGCATCTGGTGCATAAAAATTGGTACCGTATACGATTTACTTTTCTAAACCCTCGATATCGCCATATCCCTGTGCTGTCTTTGGGTGAATTAAAAAAAAAAAGACCACCAAACTGAATTTTTTTTATAGAAAAAATTGAACTACCCATAACATATTTTTCACTTCGTTATATCATCATACTGTATTTGCATTCTAGTTAAAATTCTTGAAGTTGCAATAGAATATAGACAATATGATTAAAAAAAAAGTTTCAGAATTTTTATTAGTAAAACTTTATTTGGAAAAAGAAAATATCACCATATCCTAAAAGACTTTCTAAAACATATAATAAAAAGAAATTATAGTTTTAATTTATGCTTCAAAATGGTATCAGGGATATAAAAGATTAGATCTAATCCTTGATTGAGTTTCTTCTCTTGTATATGTGGAAAATAATTGTCTTTTTGATTGGTATTTTACATTATTTTTTCAATTCCAGTTTTAGAAGTTTTAATATAAAAAATATAAAACAATAAATTTCCCTCCAAATCATTTCTTTTCTCCATTTAAATTTAAGCCAATAAAATCTTAACTTACAAGTTTTCTTACAAAAACTACTAGATTTTGAAGTAACCCTATTTTACATTATTGTGTTTCACACCTGACATCTGAAATGTATTTCATTTAACATTGTTTTAAAAATTATAACACACAATAACCCATTCTTAGTTTGTAAATCAGTTTTTTTTTTTATCGTTTACGGCAAGTTTTTCATATTTTCAATACCTCAAAACATGATTATTTGCTATATATATATATATATATATATATATATATATATATATATATATATATATATATATATATATATATATGAATGTAAAATGTCTGTAATTAGTTGATAGACATAATGTTTTGAACATCAAATCGTATCCAACATTTTTTTTTAAATTCATTTTTTAGTTAAGACAGATGAAGATCATTGATAATTATAAAACAGTTTTGTTGCACTCCTGACTGCAGTAAAATTGAAAATTAAAACCACACAACACAAAAATTCATAAAGTGTTGGGAACATCAAGTGGTAACGAAATTGTGCAATATTCATGGTCCAATACTTCGTAACTAAAACACACTTGGCTTTATATCTTGAATTATTTCCAATTTATGTCAAAAAACTAGCTAGAATATATATTTAGAAGATAAAATATATCTTATAGTATATTTTCCTTCACAGGACAAACATTGTAAGCAACTGAGGTCAACCAGAAACATTCTACTCATCATTTTTTCTTTATATTTATTCATATTTGATCAGCAATAATTCTAACATATTTGTTGCACTCCTGACTAAGAGCATGGGAGTCTTTAAAGTAGAATTGTGAAGCGAAAAGTATTTCAGAACCTGTTCTGTTGTTTCAGTGAAGTTGAGATGGAATTACTTGAACTTTATAAAAATTTTTCAGTGTGTTTATTTTTCACATTCTTAAAAAAATCAAAGAAAAGATAAAAACACATCTGAATTGATAAAATTGAAAATGAGAAGGATTTTAACAATGAAACAGTCAATATTTAGTACTAAATTATTCAAATAGATCATTATTAATTAAAGAATATTTCTTAGCATGAGTAGAAGTATTTTCATGAAATAACTTGAACCTTTAAAAAATGTGTTGCACTCCTGACCATAGAAATATAGATCTGAAAGACAGACATACCCTGTAATTGATAACTCTATTTTGGTAAAAATGTTCTCTGTGTCTTTTTTTTCCAAAATAAAAATCAGAGAATCATATACTGATACAAGTTTTTTTTTTTTCATGCTGGGGAACAAAACATCAAATGTTGCACTCCTGACATTATTTGGTATGCACAGATACTTGACTCTCATTCATGCTGCTTGTGAATTATATAACTTTTTTGAAGTTTTAAATTTTATATCAGTTATTATTTTACATTTTGAAAATTCTTTTTTGACTTGTCTTTCAGATTTTTAAAATCGATGTTTTTTTTTCTTTCTTTTTTGTTTTGTTTTGTTTTTGTTTTTGTTTGTTTGTTTGTTTGTTTTTTTTTTTTTTTTGTTTTTTTTTTTTTTTGTTTTTTTTTGTTTTGTTTTGTTTTTTTTTTTTTTGGACAACACTTCATTTTTTTTTTTTTTTTTTTTTGACAACACTTCATTCTTTCTGTTGCACTCCTGACATGGTATAACATTTTTTCAACATCAGCCATGACCACATCTTGGTCAAACAAAAGTTGCTACAGTCTACATTTAAAGGTCAATACTTTGAATATTATCAGGAAAGTCTTTATTTCCAACACAAATCAGTATTATTTATTTCACAGATCTTAAAAAAATATTGAATTTTCAAAATGTCACAAAAAAGGTGTTGCACTCCTGACATTTTTAGCATTTTTGGGCATAACTTTTAAGACACTATCTAAAGACATATGGTGAGACATAGAAATTTATTCCCATTGCTTGTACTTTTAGAACAGGTTGAAAAAAATGTGTTTGGTCATTTTTTTTTTTAATTCACCCTCTTAGTCCACAGGGAGTGTTATATCATTTGCGGATATTTGGATATAAACTGATGCTTAACAGCCTTAATTATTCTTAAGAATTTTTAGATATAATTTGTTGTAAATTTGGATTTCAATTATAGAGCTGATTAACCCAAGGGGTTACTAAATTCTTTTTATTTATTTATTTTTCATGTACACAACAGTTCTAAGAAAAATTTCACTTATTGCTAGGTTTGGCAATCTGAAAACCATAGAAAACAATAGCTACCACGTGACAGAAAAGCGGACGGACTTTGACTATAGAAAAGCTTAAACATTCAGATAAAAAATTGCTTAGTACCACGAGAAAATTAGCTCTGGGTCATTGGACTTTTATATCTTAACAAGGCATTTCAGGGGGAAATTATATGGTAGACTGGAACTCAAAATAATATTTAAGGGGGATGACAGGGATTTCTATCCCGCAATACTTCACGCAGTATAGTGAAATAAAGCGTATTAACAAATTTAATTGTATTAACTAATCAAATTTAGAAAATCAGAATAAAGAAATTACAGATAAGAAAATTTAATTATTTTTAAAAAAAAAAATCTGATTTTTAAAACGATTTTTCAACTGATAGGTAGATGGAGGTCATTTTAATGTGTTAATGATATTATGATAAGCTGAAGTTCTTTAAGAGATGGTCCTAAAAAGTAATATTATAGAAAAGTATACATGCTCTTGAAATTTTAAAGACAGGAATTTGAATATCTCATAGTTTGTTCTGTTATCTTTTTTTTTTTTTTTTTTTTTTTTTTTTTAATCCTTTGTATCTGCCATCTTTTGTAGTAATGACTCCTGAAAACAGGAAAATGTTGTAATTTCTGACATTTTGAGATCCCCCCCCCCCCCTCTGGAAACCGGAGGCAGAATTTTGTGATTTTTACATATGATATACAATATCATATTACTCATCACATGTAATTTGAAGTGCAAAAAAAAAAAAAAAAAAAAAAAAAAACATGCATTTTCCCATGCATACAATTCTGTAGTAAAAGCAATTTTTTTTTAGATGGTTCCAAAAAAATACACGGCAGATTTTCCTGAAACTTTTCATGTATACTAATATCACTAATGCAATATATTTTAATCCCTTTCTGTCGTGTTTGTCAAAACTGAACAGGAACGTGAAAAAGATATAAAATATGGACAAAAATCATAAAGCCAGACAAAAATCATAAAGCCAAACAAAAATCATAAAGCCTGACAAAAATCAAAGCATGACAAAAAGTGATCTCTGATTTAAATAAGTCTTGCAATGCATTGTAATCTCACTTAATTTACAAAATTTCGAAGAATATCTCAATCTAATGAATATACCCATCCAAAAAGAGCCCACACAATACAAGCCTTATAACAACGATTTTTTAAAATATATTTTTTAAGTACAATGACACAAATAATTTGTTCAAAGTAGCATTTTTGTTTTTTTTTTATTTTTGAAAAACTCAAAATTTTTGGTGAGGCGCATTTGCCTCACTTGCCTCAATGGTTGTTACGGGTTTGTGAACTTTGTAAAGAAAAAAGTGACGAACCATTACGTCTTGTAGAGGACGTGACTCCCGGAAGTCTCTCGTAATTAATTTCCTTATCATCATAAAAAGTTACCAGGTCAACAATCTCATTAATTAATTATAAAATTCTAATATATGGATAAGGAAAATCCTAAGGAATTTGCCAGCTTGTATTTTTATTTAATTAGCGACAAGGATGAGAGCTCATCATGTCTATTAATGTCACTGTCATTTAATCACACGAAAAGATGCATGTCCTTTCTTTTTTATAAACAATAAAGGTCTTGAAATCAAAGCACTGAGAGTACTAGGAAGTTCTCACCACTAAAATTTGATGTATATCTTAAAACGTTAAGAGATCTAGAACATCAACAGCCATATTTGATAAATTACATCCTACCCTTATCTAGAAGTAAATTGCAAAAAAAAAAAAAAAAAAAAAAAAAAAAAAACGCGTCAGCAAAATAAGCTAAAACGTACAAAATATTTGTTTTCAAGAATACTTTCTGTATTTAAAAAATCAATATAGGGTGCATTTCATTTGGCGGATTTTTCAAATGTCATTTCATCTGGGTGGAATTGCCTTGTTTCATTTGGGCGAAATATTTTGCATGTAATAGCTTAACACGTCTACATATATAAAACATTTAGGGTAACTCCTTCCTTTATTAAACTCAGAACATGTCAATTAATCATTAGTACGAATGAGGTTAATATCTAACGTGTCCAGATCAAGATAATCGTTTATAGAAAGAGTTCCAGTCTTACTGGACAACTGCAGACGTGTGAACATCAGGCGCGACATAGGTATTACGGAAGGAATTCATACAAGATATCCAGCCAAAACTTAGTATCTGATCATGAATTCGTATACAGGCTTCTTTTAATTTTTGCGCGTATGTAATGTATAATGCTTACTTTTTAAAGAATAAAAAAATTAATATAGTTAAAAAAATATAAAGTTCAACTAATGATTTAATAAAGATTTCTTTTTAAAGTTAGTAAGCATTTTTAATCACTTCTAATGACCATACTGTGACTTGTATCTTTGAAGTTAAACAAAAGATGGTATAAACAACACTTTGGATATATAGGCTGTGATTTGTAGGGAAATTGTCTCTTATCAACAAGGAAGGTCTTAATTAATAACAGGCTTTTTTCTATTCTCTTTTGAAATATGTGGAGATAACAAACAGTATTCGAGCTCAAAAGTCCATTAAACATTAGAAAGTAGGAACAGAGCAAACACGGACCTCTAAGACATCAGAGGTTGGATCAGGTGCCATGGAGGAGTGAGCATCCCCTGCCGACCGGTCACACCCGCCGTGTGCTCCTTGTCATGATCGGGAAATAACGGAAGTTCTGACGACATATCAGTGTGTACATAAAGCCTAACAATTAGTATGAAATAAAGTCAGTCAGCATTTGACTTAATGATAGATTGTATTTGCTGACAAGGTCATTGTATGTAGAACTTACGAAGTGATGACTTTAAACGAGACTGTTGATATTCTTGTTTCATCAACTTGTTTGTCAATAACTTACCTCGTTTTAGAAAGTGTTCATACGTAGGGCATGCTCTGGCGTATCGAATCAACTGAGAGATATAAACCCCGTCTGCAGGTGATAAGGGTATGTTGCTGCATAAGAAAGGGAAGTTGGCGATTGAAAAGTTAAAGTCATCACGTTTATCATAAAGCTTTGTTGTTAGATTACCATTAACGTCTTTTTCTAACAAAATATACAAATATGAAACAGATGTTTCAGACTCTGTGGTATCTTTTATCTCAAGCTCACCAGGATATATCGTGTCGACATAAGAATGGAAATAACCATTCTTAACTGACAATGCGTCGTCGATATATCTAAATGTCGAGTTGAAGGCCACAGCAAGTGTTTTCTTCTTTTCACGTAAAAGATTTTGAACGAATTCTGCTTCATATGAATACAAAAATAGGTCTGCTTATAACGGGACGCAATTGGTACCCATGGGGATTCCAATGGATTGTTGGAAGACCTGGTTATATAACTAATCAAGCAACACAAAAAAAAAACAACAAACAAACAAACAAAACAAAACAAAAAAAATCAAAAGTTTCATAGCTATATTGAAGTGTAGTACATTTTTAGATATTAAACATAAAATTTATATTAATTCTCAATTCTAAATGTATACGCTATGATTATTATTTTGAAATTAAATAAATTGAAAATTGAAATTATAAGATATCTTTAAGTGTATTTAATTGAATTTTAATGTACAAGTAATTGAAAAAATGCTCAATTACAAATTACTTTCTAGTATTGCTTTAAAAGATTTAATTTATCCATGGTCTGTATATATGATATGAATGTTTATTACAGACAGGTGTAATTTATTTATAAATAAATAAATAAACTTAATTATTTATTTGTTCATTTCTTTTTTAAGAATAGGTATACTAAGGCGGTTTAACTCTACTTTTTACAAAGTCACTACTACTACTACTAATAAGAAACAGGCATATTGTATCGGGATCGGAATTTAAAAACTCTTAACCATGTAAACAGCTCATGTGACATTTTTTTGTTGCTGGGTGTTTTGAATGTTAAAAATCATGGTAAGAATTTCAAATTGAATAAAGCTGCAGAAAATAATTTAATGTAATGAATCACCAACACAAGAGTCGGGTATTTTATTTTAAAAAAATATGGATTCATTGTTTTTATGTAATTCTTTGTGCAGCTGTTGTGGTGAATTTTACAGAATAAGTGATTGAATATCCTACTACTCTGGTTAAATTTATGCCCAAGTTGTTAAGAATTCTTTCTTCAGCATATAATGATAATGTTTAGTGCCAAGTGTACTTTGATAGGCATTCCACGTTTTAAATGGTAAGTGTAACAGGAAAGGAGAAAATGTATAGCTGGACCAGGTCCAGTCCACAGACTATTTTTTACTTACGTAGCTAGTTATAGCTACCTAGGTATTTAAACCTACTCCAGGTAGCTATTTTTATATACCTTTTGCTTTATTTGCATTTTGTTGCCAAACGCAGGAGTGATGCAATATGGTGAGATACAGTTATGCTGACTATGAATATGACAAAAATGTTGGCAAAAAATGATTACTACCTAACTTATCAATTTGGTATCAATAACTACACCCATTTCCATTTTCTAGGAACTAAAGTTGAAACTTAAGTGGTAAGAAGCCTAAATTGTCTTAGAAATCAGTATTACTTTTAAAACTTATCTTCATGCATTCTTAAATACATGTATAAGGTTTTTAGGACAATTTTCCTTGCATTTCTTCTCTTTTCTTCCTATTGTAAAGTTTTTACACTTACACTCTGTATTTTGCTGTGCAAGTGCACAACATGATAAACAACAAATCTGACCTGTTTTAAAGGTGTGCCTTAATTTTTATTTTTAAAGACAGGTAAAAGTAGGTAAAAGTAGCTACTTCAAGGAGGTTTAAATACCTAGGTAGCTATTAATAGCTATGTAGGTAGAAATAGTCTTTGGTCTGTGGACCAGAAATCAAACTCAGCACCCCTCAGGTCCCATGCATCACAAGTCAGGTGCTCTAACCACTGAGCAGACTGATATCCAGAGCATTCATCCCTCAAATAGTCTTCACTCTCGTAGACACAACTCAAGTTCTTTTTGCCCCTGGCAGGACTTTCACCTGCAAGTCCAGGGGTGGTCAATGGCACCAAATGTAACCAACAAGGGAGAAAAATGTGAGCAACCAATCCAGGATTCAAAAATAGGCCCCGTGAATCACTAGTCAGGTGCCCTTTGAGCTATTGAACCTGCCTGACTTCCATTTTCCTCCCTCCATAAAGGTCTTCAACCCTGAAGACACCAATCCAGGGCTCTTCCCTGAAGGGTCTTTACCTCTCACATCCTTTCATGGTTTGAGATTATGTAACAGGTAAGGAGAAAAAGTTTGGCTGGACCGGTAATCAAACCCTGGACCCCTACATCACTAGTCAGTACTCCAGCATGCAAGAGGTTAACAGTGAGATACTTTTGACTTGACTCTATATTCAATTCAATTAGTTTATTGACCAATTAAGGGCCCACAAGGGGCCAAAAAAGTACATTGTAGATACTAGTATAGTCATCAGGAGGGAAAGGAACGTTAACTGAGGCTCTTACTTGTAGGAGTACACTAGTCAGGTGCTTTAACACTGAGTTGGCCAACATTCCATGCCCAGGAAGTGACTGGAATTCACTATAACTGAGTTTTACTGAATGTTCAGTATTAGGTCTATATACACAATTAGTTGTCATGGAGATTAAGCCTAAAAAAAATGTATTTAGTGTGTTCACGATTGAAGAGTTGGATTACATATATGTAAATTCATTTATCTGTGGATTTGTTTTGTAGATGTCAGACTTACAACTGCTCAACGAGGAAATGGATGCAAAGTTAATTCTGTTCTTTGACACTTTGACCTCCCTCTACCAAGAACAGGAAAAACTTAATGACCAAATCAAGGATGGGTTCTGGAACATGTCCAGAGCACGATACAGTATGGGGGTTAAATTTGTAGGGATAGATCAAATACACGAAGATGATATGCAGGCATTAACGAAAGTGAAGGTCACAGAGAAGGAGGAAGAAGAAATGTTTGCTGCATTCGCCAATGTGGGCATTACAGAGGATGAGACCAGTGAAGTAGAAAATGTAGGAGTACGAAAAAGAAATGTTGGAAAATCTGAAAAAGATTCTTCTCTATTGGACAAAAAAACAACCAAGAAAACAAAACAACAGCATGATCCAATGAAATGGTTTGGTGTCCTAGTTCCCCCAAGCTTACGACAGTGTCAGAAGCAGTTTAAGTCCTCTCTGGAAACCACCATTGCTATCGCAAACCTTAAACAAAAACTTCTTCTGTTAAAATCTGACTACTCAGATCTAAAGAGAAGGAAAGCAGAGATTACATCTAAGGCAGGAGATTAAAACTATACAGACTTCCTCAACTTTCAGTGTGCAGGGCAGATAGATTGATGTGCTGTAGTGAATGAAAAAAAAATATTAAGCTTGAGGCTTAACATGTTAAAGGAAAGTTGTGTATGAACTCTCAGCAATAAAACAAATGCAAAGGGAAATTTATTTAAAATTTCCTGATGAAGGTTCAAATGGGCATTTTTTTTAAATGAGACGATGGTTATGAAAATTATACTTGAAATATGCATGCTACACATTAATCTTGATATGTTATAAACTGTAGTAATTTCCTTAGCCAGATGCAAAATTAAACAAGGACCAGGAAAATTAAGATAACTCATTTTTAGTTCTATTTATGTACAATTAACAAATGTTTTAGTGTATATCTGAAACTTCCTGACCACATGCATAAAAATAAAATTGAACTTGCTGTACTATAAGATTTTTAAGTTGGAGACTGAATTACTTTCATTACGCTCTTTCTACAGAGGTTTTGACAGAACTTATTTTTCATGGTTTGGCCTTTACAAAGACAGGAATGTTTTAGAAACATTAATTACACAAACATGCAGTCATTTCCTGCTTTGTTTGTATTTAAAATGACTCGTATATATCTTCAACTCAGATTTGTTTCTAGAAGTTTTTCTAGGAAAGGAATGTTGACTTTTCATTTATAGTTAGGTTAGATTTTACTTTGAAGCAGATGATGGATTATAAGAAATAATGTAATTGCTCATAATAGGAAAAAAAGTTCTTTGTGATGATCAAACCCAGCCAACTGATTATTAGATTTGAAAAAGCATTTAAACTAATGTTGCTGACTCTGATACAGTGATAGTTTATGATAGAAGTTTATATATGTAGCTACCAACAGCAGTATATGTATATTTATGTACAGATTTTTTTCATAAGTGTTAATTAGATGGTCTAAGCATTATGTTTCATTTTTTAGTGATATGTAACAAAATATGTATATATTCTGTGTACAGAGCACAGATGAAATTTTTAGAGAGGATCAGAGTCAATAAACTAACAGTAAAAAGTTTTAAATATCTTATTTTTTGCATCAAATGCTTTGATTAGCTGTATTAAAATCACAAATCAAGAAAATCAAGCAAGAATTTAGGAGATTTTCCTCTTTCATACATCTCTGACTCTCAAGAATCAAGTTTGCATCAGATATGAAAAATTATACATTTACGTCAGGCTTTAATATTTATTTTCCTTTTGCATCCATATTCCTTGTTAAACATGTTAAAACTTTTCTCAAACACCTGAATTCTTTGTCACAGAGTATCCTTGGCCCAAGAACTGTATTTAAGAGTTGTTTCCCTTTGACGATACATTGTGTAAAAATATACAACTTAGATTATCTTCATGTATATAAGGATTATGAATATTACATTTGATTTATTATATTTATTGTTATTTTTATGACAATTCCACTATGTTCCATTACTCACTCCACTGTGTGAATAAATGATATGAACCCTCACACGAGTTTTTGCGTTTCCTTGCACATCCCAGGAGTGTTTATACAACTGTTTACTTCCTTAATTCAGATCCAAGGATCTATTCATATATTTCTGGTTTAAAATATTTTTAAATATCAACTTTTAAAATTGCTGATACGATCTAATTATTATAACCAGAAACGTATTAAACTGTATTTATTATTCTCACAACGACAGGGGTCCTGAGTTCACTTTTGGCCGTTTTTCTCCAATTTAAAGTCCGCGAGTGGACTCGGGACCCCTGACGTTGTGAGGATGGGTATCTATAGACAAATAAGAGAAGTCATTGGTTATAGAATAAGAAAAAATGGTTCTTGGAAACCTTGTGTTGTTAACCCTTTTTGGGCTTCCTATTTTTCACTCTACAAATCATTTTCTTCAATTTCCTTAAATTTATTTACAGTTAAAGAAGGAATTTCATTCATATCAATTCCGCAGTTGTTCCACTCAGTTTTTTTAGTACCATATTTTTTGTCAAATTTTAAACACTCAGATACTGTGTCTGAATTATTTACATTCCTCGAGAACCCTGCCCCTATGCAGAAAGACGATGTGAGAAACAAGACCTCGATCGCTGTATTATAAATCAACTGCACCACTGTACATATAGATGTGTGTGTAGGGTTCTAGATAAAATGGTACATTTCACAAATTGTATTTGATGGCTTTTTATCCTATAACAGATTCTCCAGGTTCAGACCTACAATTGAAAAGATAAATATTTACCTTACCAAATATATGTAATATAGCTACCTCTGGAGTACATAATGTATGTAATTACTTCGTATCCTCCAAGCCAGGTTTATGCAAGCCAGCTAGGTTTTTGTGACACATTTATATATGTAAAAAAAATTCTTGATAATTTCTGGTATTCCGATTGAATTTAAAAACATTAATTTCCAACATGACTGAACAGCAGATATGAATGGCTACATGTATGAGTCTCATTCCTACAGCGTCTCTGTTCATTCCAGTATATATGATTATTCCAGTAATCTTTACTAATAAAAATAATACAAAATGTAAAAAGAATCACCGCTTCAATTTGTTAAAAAGCTACTGTGGAATTATTTCTATTCCTGAGGATCAATGTTTGTGGGCAACCAAAATTGTACTGCTTCGTTGAAACGCAATTCGTGTAACCCGTTTATACGAAAGATTTGATGAACTGATATGACACATATTTCTGTGAACTGATACGACACATACTTCTGTGAACTGATACGACACATATGTCTTTGAATTCGTGGGTAAGGATGGCCCACGAAATCCAAGAACATTTGTCACTCACGAAAATAATGATTCCACAGTAACCTTATCTTCCTCCTTCTGTCTCTCACTCTCTCTTTCCTATCTCACTTTATTAAGTCCCTTTCCAAATACGTCACGACAAAAGCATGACTCACCCTAATAGCATCTCACACACAAATGGTTTTACTGTATTGCAGGAGTAGTCTGCCCATTTATAATGTGTGTCTGCTACTGCCAAGACACAGTTCTCGCCAGTGTGACCATTTGGCTCGCTTTTCCCCCAGTTATTTAAAGAAACATCGTCCATATTAGAGGAATACACCCAGTGATTTTCATTTATAATATCCGAAATACCCAGCCAGTAATCCTTCCCTGTAATATTAACGTGTTTGTTTATAGCTCTCCTTGTCACATCGTCGGATACCCACGGGTGATCTCATCTTTTACTCATGAGTAAAAGAGGGGATCACCCGTGGGTATCCGACGATGTACTTGTCGGAGATTATTTTAAAGTGTCCTTTGTCTGTCTGTCTTGTTGTATTTTTAACATCTTTATTCAGAATGATACCCTATCTACTGTAACAGTTTTTGTATGTCATCTCGATAAATCTGTAGCTACATCTAAAAAAATCTTTATGAAGTTTTAATTCTGATGATAGGTATTACAATGTATACTACAATATATTGTGTGAAATTAATTCCAGATGTACAGGCTTTAGCCTGATTTGAAAGAAGCTAGGTAAAGTTATGCATTAAAAGTTAAGAATTTAATTCGAACTTACGAATAAGTTTAAATTATAAGATTTAAACTTTTTTTGCAACAAATCTACTCACCTAAATGTTCAGCGAACCCAGAGATAAAGTTCATCTCAGCCTGAGTCTTTGGTTCCGCTAGGTGAGTGTGGTAGGCCTGGCATATACTCTGTCAAATACACACATGTTCATTTGTATGAAATATATGGAAATAACGAACAGTATTCAAGCTCCATTAAACAATACAAATCAGGAGCAGAGCAAACACAGACCTCTAAACCATCAGAGGTGGGATCAGGTTCTATGGAGGAGTGAGCATCCCCTGCCGACTGGTTACCGCCGCCGTGTGCTCTTTGTTAGGAAAGTTTAGTTATATTCTAAATCTTGTACAAGGGAGCAAAGTTCGACTTATTGATGAATTAATTTTTTTTTTTACTTATTGACCTCGATCTATTAAAAAAGTAATGATGAAAACTAAATATAATGGTTTTCGTTTTGGATAAGATTTCTGATACTCACCGAGGCTGCTGGCCATGGCTCAGCTAACATACTGAACATGTAACATTTGTCTTGATGTTGTACCCAGCCATCCTTACAAGCTGGTAATTAGTAAAATATTCAAATTAATAACAATACTAAATGATTACTGATATATTCCCCGGTAACACCGAGTTACTATAATGATACTGTTTTTATTATTACTGATTTGAAAATGATCTATAAATACATTCCTAAGTAATGACGCTTAATTAATATCCTATGGTTATGAACATTCAGGCCTGGTATCAGCACTGAGTAAATACTGACTAAATTGCTATAGATATAATTTTGACTCATTTATTTTTTTTTTTTTTTTTACCAAATATGTTTACTGATGAAAGTAAATGTTTGGTAAAGTAATTGCAGATGCATTGTATAAAACTTTCTATATCTATAAGTTACATGGGAAAATTCAACAGGGAATTCAGGGGAAGCATGATAGAAATAGGAAGCTTGCCTAAAAGACTTACGAAGCAGCTCAAACCAACTCCTGATTACCTTGAATGTGGTCCATAAGTGTTACTAGTAGAAGAAATGAAACAAAAGCTTTCGGAGACATAGTAATGGAGATCAATGTTCCGTGTTATGACGAAAGAACTGAGTGGTATTTGTTGATAAGAATTGTACAATGTAGTCTACAGATATAGGCCAAACTGAGGAAACATGAAATTATCGGTCGTAGTAACCATACTCTATGAACATCTAAAATATGCAACATGTTTATTCTAAATTACTAAGTAATATAATACCTGCTGTTCATGAATTCGTATATATATATATTTTCTTCATATAGATTAAAGGTTTAAATAATTGTTCAAATATTTTGAATTGGAAATTTTATTTCAAGATCAAAAAATTACATCTCACATGCTAACAATTTACCATCAACTCAGTAATCAATCAGAGACACAGTAGCACGTGACTAGCTCAGTACCCACTCAAAATGATCCATTCTATAGCTAAGTAGCCAATCAGAATGTGTCTTCTACGATCTCATTAGACAGTCAGAATGTGCCTTCCTATAGCTCATTGGCTAGTTAGTGTCTTTCTTTAGATTAATAGCCAGTGGGAATATGCCTTCTACAAGATCAGCAGGAGATCAGAATAATATAGCTCAATAATCAAAATGTTTTCATCTTGGCCAGTAAACAGTGAGAATGTGTCTTTCTTTAGATTATTAGCCAATCAGAATGTGTCATCATAGCTCAATAGCCAATCGGAATGAGCTTCCTATAGCTCAGTATATATAGCCAGTGAGAACGTGTCTTTCATAAGTTCAGTAGCTAATCAGAATGTTTCTTCCACTACAAGCTCATAGATAGTCGGGATGTGTCATCATGTAGTTCAGTAACCTTCTTCCTATAGCTCAGTAGCAAATCAGAATATATCATCTTATTGCTCAATATCTAATTCTATAGCTCATAGTCGATCAGAATGATCATCCTATAGCTCAGTAGCCAATCAGAATGTGTCATCTTATTGCTCAATATCTAATTCTATAGCTCAGTAGTCGATCAAAATGGTCTTCCTATAGCTTCAGTAGCCAATCAGAATCTGTCTTCCTATAGTTCAGAAGCCAATCAGAATCTGTCTTCCTATAGTTCAGAAGCCAATCAGAATCTGTCTTCCTATAGTTCAGAAGCCAATCAGAATGTGTCATCTTATTGCTTAATATCTAATTCTATAGTTCAGTATCCAATCAGAATGTGTCTTCCTATCGTTCAGTAGCCAATCAGAATATATCATCTTATTGCTCAATATCTAATTCTATAGTTCAGTATCCAATCAGAATGTGTCTTCCTATAGTTCAGTAGCCAATCAGAATATATCATCTTATTGCTCAATATCTAAATCTATAGCTCATAGTCGATCAGAATGATCTTCCTATAGCTCAGTAGCCAATCAGAATGTATCTTTCCATAGCTCAGTAGTCGATCAGAATGATCTTCCTATAGCTCAGTAGCCAATCAGAATCTGTCTTCATATAGTTCAGAAGCCAATCAGAATATGTCATCTTATTGCTCAATATCTAATTCTATAGCTCAGTAGTCGATCAAAATGGTCTTCCTATAGTTCAGAAGCCAATCAGAATCTGTCTTCCTATAGTCAGAAGCCAATCAGAATATATCATCTTATTGCTCAATATCTAATTCTATAGCTCAGTAGTCGATCAGAATGGTCTTCCTATAGATTCAGTAGCCAATCAGAATGTGTCTTCCTATAGTTCAGAAGCCAATCAGAATCTGTCTTCCTATAGTTCAGTAGAATGTGTCTTTCTATACATGTAGTTCAGTATCCAATCAGAACGTGTCTTCCTATAGTTCAGTAGTCAATCAGAATGTGTCTTCCTATAGTTCAGAAGCCAATCAGAATGTGTCATCTTATTGCTCAATATCTAATTCTATAGCTCAGTAGTCGATCAGAATGGTCTTCCAATAGATTCAGTAGCCAATCAGAATGTGTCTTCCTATAGTTCAGTAGCCAATCAGAATGTGTCTTCCTTTAGTTCAGTAGCCAATCAGAATGTGTCTTACTATAGTTCAGTAGAATGTGTCTTTCTATAGTTCAGTATCCAATCAGAACGTGTCTTCCTATAGTTCAGTAGCCAATCAGAATGTGTCTTCATATAGTTCAGAAGCCAATCAGAATGTGTCATCATATCTAATTCTATAGCTCAGTGGTCGATCAGAATGGTCTTCCTATAGCTTCAGTAACAAGTCGACATGTGTCTCACAGTAACTAAGTAAGAAATGCTGCTACTTCATTTGAAAAAAGGACAGTGAAATTAATTATTGTATTATTAATTGATAAGTCAAGTTGAAGCATGCTTTAGATACCAAATGAAGCCATTCAAAACCAAGGTTATACTTATTTTGAGCATGATAAACGTTTATATTTAGTCGTACAACAATTATTAAAAATGAATGCGGAATTTTCCAAATTACAATGTATTCATGTGGTAACCACTAATGACAGAACATAAATGACATGTTATATATATATATATATCTATATATCTATATATATATATATATATATATATATATATATATATATATATATATATATATATATATATATATATATATATATATATATATATATATCAACGAGAATTAATGTTGTATGGGTGCCTACATGGATTCATCAATGGACGAATATGCACTTATTGAAAAACTGGTATTAATTGTGACATCGCTTTCCCCCGGTTAATAATAAATTATGTTATTATCATGTATTATTTGTTATAAGTGATTAAAAATATATTCTCTATATTCTCCGGACATATAGAGGACGTGGTTATACAAACATTGCATACTGAATGCAGTCAAATTGAAAGCGTTTATTTGAAAGATAATGTATTTACTGTGAACTTTTTAATTTGAAAGAAATTCATCAAAGGGCGAATTTAATGAAAAATTGCTATTAGTGGTTGACATTACTTTCCGTAAATAACGCTGCATATTCAATGCAGTCAAATTTGTTTTTAACAAAGTATATTTACCGTGAACTTTTTAATTAAAATTCAAATACGACCTTGATTCTTTTCTTACAGTTAATCACAATCCAGACGGATGGCTGTCATTTCACAGATTAAAAGCGGCCCAAAACACCTGTGTGTATATCTAATTTGATTACAATTTTAGCATAAAAGACAAACGTTGAGGTTTTTTCATTACATAATTCGTTTTTTACTGACTAATGAACGTCTGACGAGAATAAATTAAGGACTTTTAGGTGGGCCTTCCATTACAGGCTTATGTATAGTTTCTGTAAAGTCGTGGATTCAAATTTCATAAAATTACTAGGATCACATGAAGTTGGAAATTTAATTTCTAGAATGGGATTTGACTTTTAGTAGTCTTGCTTAGTTCTGAAATTTAAATTTTATACCCCCCCCCCCTCGCAAACGACGTTTGGGTGGTGGTGAGTTATACAGGTGTCATGACCTTGTCTAAGGTCATTCTGGCAAGTTCAAGGGCAGTGAGAGAAATAGTATAACTCTTCTTCTTCTTTTTTTGGGGGGTGGGGGGGGGGGGAGTTGAAACTTCAAACAAAAATTATTTGTGAGCTATAAGTATGTCAAAAACCTTCACCTAAGGTCATTGTGGCAAGTTCACGGTCAATGGCAGTAAAATTCATGTCAGATCTATAATTTTCTAATGAAGAAACTTTGGATATCCATATGGCACTCAAAGATTACTTTTGTCCAGAGGATATTTGCCAATTTTTCAAGGTCACATTTACAAAATTAGGAATGAACCTCTAGTTGCATTATGGGATTTTATTTATTTATTTTTTTTCAAAGATGCTTGTTATAAAAAAAAAAGCAAGAAAATTTGGATTTCATTTTTCAATAATGGGATTTATTTAATAGATGTTTGATCTAATAACCCTATTAAGTTTGGGATTTGGTTTTTTGAGGTTTGGTTTTTTAAACAATTCAATGTATGTATAGATAGGAAATTTGTGCAAATCTTTAATGTTCTTAAATTTTTTTTTTTTGAAAAGTTAAGAAATTAATCTCTGAAAAGAAATTCTTAAAGAATTTATAATGATTGACAATGTTGTGAATCGTGTACTGTGCAGGTATTTCTCGTTTCTTCAATCTTAAAAGTGTTTTTCACAATACTTTCTGTTAATTATTAAATTTAAGAATAAATAACAATATTATTATGCTTTTCAGTTTACTGTAATCAGAAATACCTGTAATTTTGATTACATTTCTAAGGTTTTCGAAAATTCAATCAGTTACTTTTACAAGTCATGTAATCGTTATATTAATCAATTATTTGAAAAACAAATTAAATTTGGTAGGACGTCATCTGCTCTCAAAAAGAAAGCAAAATAAAATAAAACTATATACATTTTAAAGCAAAAAATATAAAAAAAAAACAAACAAAACAAAAACAAACAAAAAATTATCTCGTGAAAACGAGATAATATATAGTGTAAACGACATATTATCTCGTGAAAACGACATATTTTCTTGTGAAAACGACAAAATATCTCGTAAAAACGAGATATTATCCAGTGAAAACGACTTATTTTCACAAGATATTATCTTGTTAAAACGAGATATTATGTCGTGAAAACGAGATATTATGTCTTGAAAACGAGATAATATCTCGTGAAAACGACTTATTATCTCGTTATAACGAGAAATTATCTCGTGAAAACAAGATATTATCTAGAGAAAACGACTTATTATCTCGTGAAAACGACATATTATCTCGTGAAAACGACTTATTATCTCGTGAAAACGAGATTTTATATGGTGAAAACGAGATATTATCTCGTGAAAACGACTTACTATCTCGTGAAAACGACATATTATTAATATTGTGAGATAAGTCGTTTTCACGAGATAATATGTCGTTTTCAAGAGAAATTTTGTCATTTCACGACATAATATATCTTGTTTTCTCATGAAAACGAGAAAATAGGTCGTTTTCACGAGATAATATGTCGTTTTCACGAGATAATATCATGTCGCTTTCATGCGATACTTCGTCGTTTTCACGAGATATTATCTCGTTTTCACGACATAATTTTTCTATTTCACGAGATAAATTTTTCCTGGTATCTTAAAAATAATTACGCGTCCTAAATGTACCACCGTAGCCAAGCAAGAAAGCAAAATAATTTTTTCTTATAAATTAACTTTTACAGTTTTATAAATCATTTCAATGCTTGAATTTGATTGGCTGCATTGGTGTTATTGATATGACTAATTTCATCCAATTGTGTGTTAGAAGGTTCGCTGCAAGGAGATGCTTCGGAAATTAATGTTTTAAATACAGCTGAACGAATGCTATACAAAGTTACAGTTGAAATTTTAATGAAATAATAAATTACATTACAATTAGGCTATGTTTATGGTCGATTTAGAATATACCCGTAAGCATTGGTTTGGTAAACCTCTGTATTTTGCGGTAGACCTCGCACACATCTGACGCGTCAGTTGACCCAGACTTTGCTATATAAGTCAACCGATTCCGTAAATATACAGTCACTTCATATATTATGTTTGTAGAGATTTCGTAAGACACCTGGCAGATCTGACAATGACACACAAGCTGTTCTGCCTACTGCTGGTTTCGTGTTTTCTAATTAGTGTCAATACCATCAGTACGTACGAAATTTTCCAGAATTCCTGCCAAATACCCATAGATGGTTATCTTTTTTGCTCGTTTTCTGTTAATAAAAACTGGGATTTTTTGAAATTCCGGGAATGGATAGATGGTGTACCAGGAGACATAAAACTTGCAGAACTTTACATTAGTTGTGAGACAGGGGCGTCCGTTTTCCTGCCCTGGCCAATGCGCGCGCGAAGCCTTAAAGTCTTGGACATTAACAACTGCATCATCCGTGGGTTTTATGACGAATACGAGGACTCTGCAAATTACACGGACAGTATGGTGGACCTAAATATGATGAACTGTGTCATCGAAGAGAACCAAAATGACCACATTGACCGGACCCTTCATAGGTATCCGAGCGAGAGCTTCGCGTGCGGACAGAAATCTGTTGTCGTCGTGGACATCAGGAATCTTACATCGACGTTCCCTCGACTTCCTTCTGGGCCCAAGATGGATCAACATCGGAACATGACACAAACTAAGTGTACTTATAATCATTTAATTCATTATGAAGAAACTTTTCAATATAGTCAGATGGAAAACGACTCTACCATAAATTATTATCCAGTGCTCAATGTCGCTACGTTTTCATCCAACAATCTATCTTCGGTCCCAGAAAAGGCCAGAAACTGGCCATCCTTTTTTCCAGCTTTAAAGGTGCTAGATCTGTCTAACAACAGCATCGGAGAATTTGATTTTGAGATTCCAAATGAAAACCGTACCTTATACGTTGATCTGCGGAAGAATTCTGTCGTCGACGTTTCGATGAATATGACGTCATATCTAAGAGATGACCGTGCTGTTGTTATTGACCTTCGACAAAATCCTATTCGATGCAGTTGCAATGTTTTAGATTTGAAAGAGTATCTCCTGCAAATAAATGAAAGGTTCCCAGAGTGGGCACAGGGGACGGAAGTATATTGTGAAACGAAAGACCAGAAAATGAGTCTGATAACTGGCATCACCATGGAGACGTGTCATGACGTCAAGTAATTTCAAGTCTGGTGGTTCACCGTCTACGTGGTTTGTACAATATCTTGTGAGTTTTTTCTTCCTGAAGCAAATTATACCAGAGTCGGACTATTGACATTTTCCAAGTGTTACCCCCATTGAGCACTATTTTACCTATTATTTTCTTTCTGCGTTTTCATAAGACATACCGGTAAACAGTCAGATATGATGTCACTTTATTTCTAGTTGTTGAATGTTGTATATATTTTTATTTCTTGTTCTTTCGTGAAATGAAATTCACCGGCTCTTGATAATAACATAATATTCCTCAAATTCTTTTTTCTGTTTCATATGTTATGAACAATTGTCTTCATTACAGAGTTGATTTTCTTACTGAATTACTGAATATTATTTAATTTTTATTTTATCTCTGATGTAACAAAATTTTCATGAAAGAATCTAGCTGTATGATTTATTCTGAAAAAAAAAGAAAGAAAGAAATCTATATATAAAGTATATTTATTTAGGGAAGATATTTTTTTTTTATATCTGGTGTTTATTATAATATTTAGGGATGTGCGATTTTATCGGTATATCGCGATTTTTTATTTCGTGATACGGAGACTAAAATACCGGTATTTGGTACATAGCTCTAAATTCCGGAAATTATTCATTCATTTGTTCAAACTATTGAATGACAATTACAGGAATTGTAAAAATGTTGAAAACAGTTAAACAACAGAATCCAAACATGCTTTATATTAAATAAATACAAATTTAAAAAAGTAAAGTTATGTTTTTATAGCATATTTTAAAGAAATATAACGGAAATTCATTTGAAATTGTAGTAAAAATGGTGTGTAAAAATATCACGATTTATCATGATATTTTTGGGAAAAAATCGTGATATATCACGATACGAAATTTTTGCAGATACCCATCCCTAATAATTTTCAATCTGATGTAGAAAATAGAGCGATATTTTGAATTGTTATAGAATCTAGCTGCATGCATGATTTATTTAAAAAAATCTGTGTGTGAAATATTTTTTTAAGGAAATATCTTCTTTCTTTCTTTCTTTTTCTTTTTTCCTTTCTTTTTTCTTTTCACCAATAATGATTTTGAAAACTTTGCCAATGTACAAGAATACGAATTGAACATGAGCGGGGACTTCACACACGATTTTTTTTAAAATAGATAAATAAAGTCACCTATTAATTCATAAAATCGATGAGCATACATGTAAAGATGAGAATGAAAAATTCTGTGCAAGATCGAGGAAAATTGAACATAAAAAGGAATAAAATTGTTTTTATTGATTTTTATAATAATGTAAAGAAAGCAAAAATAACTTTTGAGGGGAAAGGTCATAAATTTATAGAAAGTTGCATTCGATTGAAATTTTGTCATTTCTTATTATTGTGAAAAGTCCTGATAAAAGTTTGTGGACTTTTTTTTTTGTTTTTGTGATAGCTACATGTATTTAAAAGATTATGCATGTTTTTGACTATACTATTTACTTATTTAATTAGATATGATTGATGATAAAACGCGACTTTCTCAAGAAAATATTTAATCTTGACACCTACATTGTGATGTCGTCCTGCATTACACGAACCAATCTCTCACCAGAGGGCGTATTACGCTTCGCTACAACACGTATAAGTGGAGCGTAGCGGGAACGATAACTCTGGGTAGAGATTGTACACGAACATGTCAGTAAATATGAATTTCATGAATATTTATTGTTTTAAAAGACTTAAATGGCTGCTTGTGACATAATTATGATAAACTGGTGAAATTTTCTGATTAACCATAGTGTACATGTGTTGTTGTTTTTTTGTTTGTTTGTTTTTTTGTTTTTTTGGTTTGTTTTTGTTTGTTTGTTTGTTTGTTTGTTTTTGAGGGGGAGGGGGGATACTTCTTATAGCTGTTTGTTTCGAAGGAACATTTTGGTTATTATAGTAACTTTCCCTTTTCTTGAAGTTTTATCTGTCGGACCTAGGTGGATCAAAGATTTCCAGTCAGAGAAAGGGGTTGCATTGATGAAAATAAATAGACATATGAATGAATAAATAAATAAAAAATATATATTAGTAAAAATGTTTCCTGTTTAATAAAATGTCATTTTACAAATGAAAAAAATTACTTTGTTTGATTTTTTTGAACTAGATATTACCATAGGCACTCCCCAGCTTAATTGTTAAAAAATATATATCTACTATACTGTAAACATAAGTTTATGTTGATAGTATAGTAGATATATATTTTTTAAGAGCCATTCTCTGTAATGACTTGAACTTTTATATAGGAGCTGTGGCACGCATAGTCTCAGAATTTCTCCAAACTCTCTATGATAAGAGTCTTTGATACCATAAATTCAAATCAGGCAAAAATTGGTTGCTACGTATCATGGTTACCATAGCAACATGTCGTAAAGATTGAAAAATGGCATTTTTCAATATGTTCAGAGTCCCACAGTTATTGTTTGCAGCAAAGCAAACAAGTGGCAATAACTGTCTCTGAAAGTTGAAGGCCCGATGTCTTAAATGCATGATAAACATGTTTGGTAAATCAACTATAACATACGTTACTATGGAAACAAAGTATTCAAAAGTAATAATTTTGTTCATTTAATTTTATAAAGTCATACACTTAAGAATAAAAACAATTATAGGTTGAAATGCAAGCAAATAATAGACAAGAGATCCTTGTAACACATACCAAGGACAAAATATGATATTTCTTATAGGTTGGCAATGGTTGCCATGGTTTTAATACCACGAAGGGATTTTAAATTTACTCTCTTAGTGTTTTAATCTTATCCTATCTTTTTAAAAAGCATATTTCTATATAACTGATGATCAATTTTTAAAGGCCTTGGTGTTACCCTAATTTGCACATTTCAAAAAATTCAATTTCAATTCTTTAAATAGTACGTTGCTATGGAAATAAGGCGAAAAAACATGCATAAAAATCTGAAAAATACTCCGTTTCCTTGGATACGTACCCTTGCATGTAGATTCCCAAAACTTTTATGATTGATATATGTGAACAACTAACCTGACTTTCAATTTTGACTACCACCCAATCTCTAACTGGATGCAAAAAGCTGGCACATAGGGTCTAATACTGACATAAAATTAACAAAATCGAACATTTTCTCTTCTTGGTAACCATAGCAACAGTGTTGTATTTTTCAACAACCTTTATCAATATATGATATTCAACTTTAGTTCTACATGATAAGTACTATTCAAGGTGATTCAAATAATATGTTTCTTGATTAAAAGGTTAGTAAATTCCTAAGGCACCAAAAAAAATATCACTTTAAACAACAAGTACGTTGTTTCCATGGTTACACTGCAAAGTAACAATTAATCTCAATTTTTCTTATGTTGTCGATGTTGCAAGGTCCTAAGGATGAATATGTGCCAGTCATGAATTTTATTGTTTTTCCTCAAGATAGTAGCATTAATCCAATCATAGCGACAGATTTTGCATGGTGACACTGTGTTACCATGGCAACCATGATAGTTATTTTTAGAATAATATTGGCAATACCTAATTACATAAGATAAATATTTTTAGT
This sequence comes from Saccostrea echinata, assembly GCF_033153115.1. Classification (NCBI taxonomy): domain Eukaryota; kingdom Metazoa; phylum Mollusca; class Bivalvia; order Ostreida; family Ostreidae; genus Saccostrea; species Saccostrea echinata. Next base: position 32,520,084 of record NW_026889779.1, read on the forward strand.
TGTTTTTCTTAGGTTTTTGATTGAGTTTGATCATGTAACATCTATCATTTGTGAATATTGAGCATTTTTCAGCATTTTTCAGCATCTAAAATGTATTCCAAATGTATCCATGGTTACCACTTACTTAGAGATAAATTCTAAATAGTTTCTTTATAGCATAAGTGGCAACAAAGTGTCATGTTTTTGGGAGAATAGTGTGTTTGTTTTTCTTAGTCCTTATTAAGGCTTAATAAAGATTTAAAGTAGCTGAAAATCTCAATTTTTTCAACTTTTCTGGCTGTTACCATGGCAACCAAGACATATAGCAACGGAATTTTATTTGATATATGTTTCTGGTGTCAAGTTGTAATAATGGGCAAAGTTTCATCAAAATCGGTGACCATGCGTGGCAAGAAGTTTAAGTGGTTACAGAGAATCGCTATTAACAATTAAGCTGGGGAGTGCCTATTGATATTACACATAATAACTTTTAATTTAAAAAAAAAAGATGTGCGCCTCCTTTAAAACTGGTGGTGAAACTTTTATGTCAAGCAATTTTTTTTTAAATTATCAACTTATGTGGTGGTCTAAGGGAAAGAACTCCTGTGACGCACCTTGACGAGAATATTGGGGTTATCGATCCTATTTGTGAAAAAAGTAGTCCGCATTTAATGATTGATATTTTATAAATGTAAATCTTATTACAAAAAAGAATTATCGTTCAGTCTATTCAAAGGTCCTTCATATTTGATAGATGATGTAAATGAGCCAAATTTACCTTTAAACCGGAAATGCGTAGGAATAATTTTGGCTTAGCATCGATTGTTTGAAAATGGCGGCGATCAGAAGCGGTGGAGAGCACGGCAATCTTTTGTGTGTGAATTGCTAGGCTAGTTGTATGAAAATTATGTGAAAGATATTTTCTAGAGAATGTTTTAAAGATACGGTGTTCTTCTGACATGTGTTTGGGGTAAAGCAAAGGAATGGCAGCGCCCGAGACGCCCCGACTCCTGGTAAGTGTGTTAAGCAAGATCGCGTAACCTGTGTTGACAAATAGACTTATCGTGTTCATACAACCATGTCGTACAAAAAGTAAACATACATTAAATATATAAAAGTTACATATTGAATTAGATTATACTTGTCAAATGATTATTTACTCTTGATTGTCTGCATACTTCATGAAATGATTGAAAAGATGGTGGTAGATAGAAATTAAGAAAAACAAAATCATAACATAAACCATTATCCCAAACAACATCCATAAATTATTGCATCCATTCTTAAATCCCTGTACTCAATTGGGAAACACTTTGTTAAAGGGGCACTTCTATATAAAAAAAAAAGGCCTCGTTTTTTTTTTTTTTATAGAAGTGCCCCCTATAACACACTTTTTACAGTATAGTGACTTCGTCCAACAATCTTGAATAGGCTTTGTACACAGCGAAAATGCCTTTGTCATTTCCTGCACTGAAGAAAAGATATTTTTAAAAGAACTGTACTGAATAATCCATGAAATCTTAGGTGAACTTTATGTACAAGTCTGGTGAAAGTTGGGGGTTTAATTTCTAAATGTAAAATAGAGTTGATTATTTTTATATTGCATTGTGATTGCACAAGATGAGAAAGAGGGAGGAAGTTTGATAGGAAAGTCAGTAGAGGGAACTTATATAAATATATTATTATTTTTTTGAAGATTACAAGCTTTTGATTTTGTGGATTCTATGACATTCATTTTACATATTCATTTCTTGTTTATGAAATTTTGATACACTGGTGAAACGTGTACTAACTGCAGTAATGCAGTTCCTTCTTTTTGTTTAAATGCAGTTGTGTTTCTTGTGATGTTATACAATCATAGAAAATTATGAAAATTATATACTTGAGGAGGAGAGGGTTGGGGTTGGTTGGCATTGTTCTACAAAATGTGTTTTTACAAGCTTATGTGAAAAGAGATCACCAATTACTACTAAATATATAATACAAATAACAAATATTATGAATTAGTGAGATTTAATGATGATTAACGACTTTAACGTGTATAAATTTCTGATAGGATGTGATAGCATTTAATCACTCAGCTACAAATTTCCTGTCCTGAACATGATGGATTTGAGATTAAACGTCCAAACAGAGTGTATTCAAGGCCAGCAGTTCTTACAACACTTAACATTTATCAGTACACCAGTGTATTTATGGCAGAAACAAACAAGGCATAGATAACCCTGTGATTAATACAACAAAAAGGCAACACTTCTAGAATGGGTTTTCCTCCCTGAGATTATTTTGCCATTACTGATTTATTTTTAATAGGTTGATGGTACAAATCAATATTTACTTAAGAAATAAGATAGAACATAAGTACCTGAAATATTTGAGGTCTGGTAAAAAACTCTGGTTATATGCAAAAGTGGTTGAACATAACAGACATTTAAACCTTATTTTCTACCTCTGTGTGTATAATCCATCAGAGACATGAACACAGGTGATGATAATTGTTTCATTTATGCATTTGAACTTGGGAAGAACATTGGTTTTGAACCTGCATGGTTCTACCATGTCTACTCTGGATTTCCAGTGCAGTCAATACATTACAAATCTTTAGAGAATACAGGGTTTTTATTTTATCCAATGCTCTACATTTCATTATTAGAGACAATATTATAATGTCTTTCTGCCCTACTAACAAAATTTTGAAAATTTATGAAAACTTTCAGATTCAGTGTTAGTAGTTCTAATATGTCAAATGCATTTTTCATTATATCTGCATATGCCATTAGTTGCAATATAATATATAATAATATAATATAGGAGGGGGTTAAAAAATTGTTTACCCCCATCCCACCCCTTTCCCATGCAATATGAGGTCACAGTGTGGTATGAATTAAGTAATCATTAGATCACCATATCTGATCTATATATACATACTACCTTATAATCTGCCCGGCTTATTGTATTTTAAGGGATTATGAAGATTAATACTGGCTTTTAATATTAGGCCATGTGACTAAGGAACTTACCTCTTTTACTAGTAGTGAAATCAGCCCCATAATGACACACAGAAAGGTCAAACACAAGGGTGTCCAGTGACTATACCGTGTATTCTGATGCCTGGAATTGGTAAAAATGGAGTACATAGTTAAATAAAATACTCAAAGGGGAATGTAAAACTGGATTGTAAAACAGTGGACACTTCTTAGTGTGATTTTTACATTTTGTGTAACTTTAGCATGTTTAGTGTGTGTACAAAGGATTTAATTATGTGAAAACTCAAAGTTTGAATGCAGTCGCCAACATTGAAATACTTCATTTTTGTAAGTACATCCCAATAGTTTTCACAGTGTTTAAAGTTAAACATTATTTATACATATATGCATAGTATTTAGCATGACTTACTTTCTAGTTATAGAAGTTATTTTCTGAGCAGCATGGTATGTGTGTAATGGAGAACAAAACATATGGTATTGCTTTTTCTATCACATACATGTATCTCATCTCAATTAAAGTACCCGGTACCTAAGAATCAGCCCCACAAACAATGGCAGAGGGCAGATATTGGAGACAGGAATTCAGTGAAAGTGTTTTGTTTAAGGAATAATTGTCTTTTTTTTTTGTTGTTGTTTTTTTTGTTTTTTTGTTTTACGATGTGACCAGTCAGTTTGCTTGTGTGAAAATTTGCATAAATGCCAAAGGCGTTTATGCCTAAAATTATCCCGCAAGCAAACTGATTGATAATCATCATAAAACCAAAAAAACCAGACAGATTTTCCTTATTATGTATTCTTACCTAATCCTTGATTCAATAATAAAATATATGTATTCAATAATAAGAAACTTCTGGAAACTTCTGCCACCAAGTGTATTAATAAGCAACACACAGGTAGAAAGCATGCAGTTCTGTCATGTGCTAGGCAAATCGCTTTATAAGGATATAAAGCTATTACCTGAATGGTTTTATCTCGGACAAATTCAATTTGAAATTGAAAATATTAACTGTTGGTGGTTTGTGTTGTAGGACAGTCCGTCGGACATTCGTAAGGAGATTGACAGAAAGCTAGTGGACGATGGCCTCAGTGCGCAGTGTCCGGAGGAGGAAAAACTGTTGTATGTCTGGAGGCTTTATCAACACACAGAGGTACAGTTAATAGAAACACACAGACAAGGTTAATACACTGGCCATAATACACAGAGGTACGTTCATACAAACCCATAGACAGGGTTAATACACCAGCCATAATACACAGAGGTATGGTCCATACAAACATAGTCAAGGTTAATACACCAGCCATAATACACAGAAGTATGGTCCATACAAACACACAGACAAGGTTAATACACCAGCCATAATACACAGAAGTATGGTCCATACAAACACATAGACAAGGTTAATACACCAGCCATAATACACAGAGGTATGGTCAATAAAAACCCATAGACAGGGTTAATATACCAGCCATAATACACAGAAGTATGGTCAATACAAACCCATAGACAGGGTTAATACACTAGCCATAATACACAGAGTTATGATCCACAGAAACACAGACAAGGTTAAAACACCAGCCATAATACACAGAGGTATGTCCACAAACACGTAGACAAGGTTAATACACCAGCCATAATACACAGAGGTATGGTCCATACAGACACATAGACAAGGTTAATACACCAGCCATAATACACAGAGGTATGTCCACAAACACATAGACGAGGTTAATACACCAGCCATAATACACAGAGGTATGGTCAATAGAAACACATAGACGAGGTTAATACACCAGCCATAATACACAGAGGTATGGTCAATAGAAACACATAGACAAGGTTAATACACCAGCCATAATACACAGAGTTATGGTCCATACAAACACATAGACGAGGTTAATACACCAGCCATAATACACAGAGGTATGGTCAATACAAACACATAGACAAGGTTAATACACCAGCCATAATACACAGAAGTATGGTCAATACAAACACATAGATAAGGTTAATACACCAGCCATAATACACAGAGGTATGGTCCATACAAACACATTGACAAGGTTAATACACCAGCCATAATACACAGAGTTATGGTCCACACAAACACAGACAAGGTTAATACACCAGCCATAATACACAGAGGTATGGTCCATACAGACACATAGACAAGGTTAATACACCAGCCATAATACACGGAGGTATGGTCAATACAAACACACAGACAAGGTTAATACACCAGCCATAATACATGTAATATACAGAGTGATGGTCAAAGTAATATATTTCAAACTTGTATACCAATCCTTGGGCAGAAATATTATAACACACAGAGGTATGGTCAAACATATTACATCAGCATTATAAGTTGATCAAAGTAAATACCTAAGTCTAAACACACTGGGGTGTTTTCAAACTTAACACCATTAAGAAAAATTTAGATGTACAGTTAAATATATGTTGTCAATACTTCTGCCATAGTGCTCTCAGATTGGACTGTGCTGTGTCAGATGTGTAGTTACGATCACTGAAGTACATGTACTTAATTACTGAAATGATGAAGCTAATGTGCACTGTGCAGAGAAGTATGGAATTGCTCATGATTGTCCTAGGAAGAGAATTTCTTGACAAAGAAAAAAAATACCAAAATTGAGAAATCAATACATTCCAGATTTAATGATTTCCAATCAGGCATATCTATAAGCTGTGTTTTCTGATAACTTAGTTGCTTATGAACATGATGAAGCTAGTTTTAGTTAACTTAGTTATCTGTCACTGACATACAGTTATAAATCTGTATAGAGAATTTGTCATAGATAATTGTGTGTTAATTATTTAACCCAGCTAGTATTAAGGGACGGTAATTAGTTTTACAACTTGGCCACCAGACCTAGCCTGTTCTTTATTGAAAATGCATCAAGTGCAATACATTACTTTCCCGATAATCACTTATTGTCAAAACTTGTGTTAAGGCCCAATCATTGTTTGAAAGTCATAGAAAATTATGGTCAAGTTTTCTATGATCAGCACATTCTTGAATGCGGTCCAACATTCTGTTAACAAAAGATCAAGAGAATTTGTTGCACTTTGCCATTTAAAACCTGGGGATTGGCCATTAACTCATTTCATGTAACGGTTTTGTATTGACGGACTGTACACACTGTGACACTCGTGGGACATCTTTGTCAGTTTTACAGGTAGAGCCACCTTAAGTACGTCCTCATGCGATTTCTGTCCAGACTTGTTCACACAATGTTCTGTAACAGACCCTCCATAATAATAACACCTAGTGTTCTCCAGCAGATTAAGGGGAATGTAATATGTAGTGGACTGTTTTCTTTGTTAGCATTCAGAGAATGGGGTGTTTCTTAATATCATACGAAAAGTAAGCTGTTCGTAAGAAACAGCAGCATGTTATGCTGGACTTACAGTCAGGAAACAATTGAAATTAAATGGCTTCTTACGAGGGATTTAGAGAACTGATCCGAAAAAAATCCACGATTTATGTCAACAATGTAGGTCATACTTAAAGGCATGCATTGATTACAAGTAACAAAATAACAAAGAAAAACAAAGCATGGGTGATAAAGAGGGAGAGAAATTAATCGATATTAACATTTAATATTATATAATCAAAGAAATATGATACAAAAATTCAGAAATATCCATATTACGTAACATGAATATACTTGCAAATTAGTGACTGAATTTTGTCTCTCAGATGGAGTATTTCCGACTATAAAATCAAATGCTTAAAATCACATTTTTTGAAATATTATGTTTTCATTAAATGATTTAATCATAATACTACCCACTTCCTGAAGGTGAAAAATGATGAATAAATGTTCTGAAAAAATATGAAAAGACGAAAACAATTAAGTATATATTGATCTGATGTTCCTATAATTTTAATTTTGATTATAATCTAATTACCATGATAGAGAAAGTCTAGTTTCTAGTTTGATCATGTTCTTACTTTTTATAAGAATTATTTCTGTAAATTTAATATATATATATATATATATATATATATATATATATATATATATATATATATATATATATATATATATATATATATATATATATAGATATAAATATATATTAGGATCATTTCTATAAATTTCATCTATGTTTACAGACGGACTTGCAGCGAGCCATTGAAAATGAAGAAAAACTTAAACTGGCTCAGACGGCTGAGATGCAGGAGGTGGAAAACTACGTCGAACACATCCGACATCTGTCAGACGAGCGAGAGGCACTCATTCAAGAACTCGAGACTGAGAATGATCAGCTCAAACAGGAAATAGACTCGCTCAAACAGGACCAGAATGGTGAGTTTTCTAAGTCAGGTGGAAACTTAATTGCAGTTTAGAGTAAACCCCCTTTAGAGTTGTGTCGGAATGAATTAAGAGGTGACGGAACACTTTTATACAGTCCAGACTGTCTCAGTTAAATGAAAATAAAAAGTGTATATACTAATAAGAAATAAATGGCAGGCTTTAACTGAGGGTAAGACAAACACATAGGGTAACCTATCCCCTGACATGTTGTATTTGACCATCTTTCTATGAAGTCGAACATAAAAAAAAAATCAATCTTGAACATATTATACTGCACTCTTGACTGGCCATGGATAAGACTGTGTAATGTTGAAGTGGTTCTACACATGCATTTAAATTTGCTGAGAGTTGCTACAATCGGATAACAGCAGAGAAACACGATTCATGCTGTCTGGCAAACCCATATCTAGTACATGTATCAACATATCAAATAATCAGAGCCAATTAATGCTTATTAATTGTCATAATTAACAACCTCACAGTCAAATGTCAGGTCTTCAGTGGAGTAGCTTTTCAGTTAAAATGATTATTAAGTATAATTATAGATCTGATTTTTTTCCCCTTGAAAAGAATAAAATTCTGTGCTAGTTAAAGTTCTTCATGGCATATTTAAACTAAAAAGAAAAAAGTCGATAGAAGTTGTATTTCTTTCACATTACTTTGCAAGGTGATTCATTACCAAAACTTAAATTATATGGTGTGAATAACCAATAATCAGGGTACAATAAACTACAAAACACTCATTTATATAGTAATTATATATCATGATACAGACAGTGTATTTCACAGCTAAATAGAGGCAGTTTCCCCTGGGAAAAATTCCATTGGGGTCTTCTTTTTCCAAAAGATCTGTATTTTCCAAATTGTTTTTAAGATTTCAAAATACTGTATGGATAAAAATATGGACAGATGTATAATGAAGTCGTAAAAAAAAGATATTAATGTCATCATCTGTTTATCAATAAGGTTAAATTCTGATTTTACAATTATATCTTTCCATCCCAAATATATCCATTTTCAGAAATGGTCATCAGCATATATGTTTCAGTATTCATACATCATGTACATGTACCGGTATACAGGAATGAATTATGTCTGTAATAATATGTATAGGATACATAAGCATGATTGTGATTGATTGATTAATTATATATGCTGTTTAAAATTTCAGTTCAGAATTTTTCAACTCATATCAAGAGACATCAACTACATTAAAATTTGACCTTTCTATGCATGGCGGTTACTGCCATAGCAGTGAAGGTTCTTTAGCATGTCAATGCCTACCATGACGTTAGTATTTAAGGTCTTATCATCTGAAAATGATGGGTGCTTGGCAAAGAAACAGTCACTACCTATGTTAAACATCTTCATGATCTTAGGTTTGGTGTGGTGCTGGGAACAAGAATCAAACCCAGACCACTTGTGAGAACCCATGGACTGCCTACAAAACATTAAGAGAAATTTGTTTTTTTTTTTTATTCTTGCTAGTATCCTCTTGTAACTGAGGTGGAGTATTCATGTATGCAACTTATCAAAATAAATATATTAAAAGCTAGAATTTTGGACTGAGATTTGGGCACAGGTGAAAAATGGTTCATATACAGTGATAACCACATAGTCAGAGCTTTCATTTCAGTGTAATGCAGTATGTCACCTTTTGCTAAAATATCGCAATGAAGAACTTTCCTAAACAGATTACTGAGAAGCCTTCTATTGTTAAAGTATATATATCTAGTTAGGACATTTAATGAATGATTACTGATCTGATTGATGTAAATCTTCTGTGATCTGTCTACACATCCCTTGGACTCTTGGCTCCCATTGTCTTAATCCCTGAATTTCTGCCAAACCCAGCCCAGCTAGAAATCGTCCCCTTAAAATTGATTAATCATCTCCTGGTCTACTTGCTACAGAATTTGGGCAGTTCTGGTTTAATTGATTGAAAATATTGTTTAATGGAAGAAAAACGGCTTAACCGGTGTTCTGAAACCATTGAAAAGAGACGTCTTGGTTATTAAGTGTTAAGATTGCTGGAGGAATGGACCCAACTGCAGTTATTATCCATTGTAGTTGAAGGACATATATGTGATTGAAACTTTACAATATCCAGGGTGTTCCTGATAAATTCAGTATGGATTGATTTAGCTCAGTGTCCTTGTGATCTGGAAGGTTTCTAAATGTGATTTCTATCAAAATGGGGGCTTACTTTTGTAAGATAAATCAACACAAATGCTATATCTCCCACTTAGAATGGATTCTCGAGGACCAGTCTTGACTCTAGACTTTAGTAATGATAATTGTTCAGGGTTAATGGGAAATTTCTACTGAAAGTAGTTCCTTTGGAGGACTGACAATGGCTACAGAAGAATTAAAGAGCTGGCAATTTACTGAAAATATTGGGCCAGGTATTGAGAGTGTGCACTTGTAAGCTCTAGAACCCGAGGAATGTTATATAGAGCTCTGTAAAGGGTGTCAGGGTGCTTCTGACTATAGATCTCTCCATGACTCTTCTGTACAATATTTATGATACACCTGTTTGTCCACAAATTACTGATAACCTATTGAACTTTAAATTGCCAGGTGTAAAACTGATATCCTTTGTCATGTTTAACTCAAGTATTGCTTTCATCTGCACAATTCTTGTAAGCTAAGGGAGACAAATGCAGGTTTAGCTACCATTACACCGTTATACAAGAAACACTGACACAAATGTCAAACCCCATTGTCTGCAAAATGTATGTAAGCATTCAGGAATGTGTAGAAAACTATGCCAATTTTTAACAAATCATGCCATAAATTTTTGCCAGACCAACACAAATTCATTTTTAAAATGATAATTCATCTTCATGATTTTAAAAACTGAAGTTGGTGAAAACATGTCTATGCCATTTGTAAAAAGTGCAACACCGAATAGATGCAGGGATCTTTAAAACTTTTATATAAATAATGCAATGGGACATCCTCCTGGTCGTCCTTAACAATATTCCATTTTAACTGCAGGACATGCTTTTCTTTAATTCATTGATTTTAAAAACATCCATGTAGCTTAGAATATTTGATGGAATTTGAAATAAAGAGCTTATATATTGGTTACTTTTAGCTGCAGCACTGAGGGATGAAACTGCTGAGATGCTCATACAGCAGGGCCTAGAGGAGATTGCCAGTGTCTCCACCAGTGAGCAGATCGCATTTCTGCTCGTCGAGCGAGCTCGGCTTCTGGATGAACTGGAGGCTGAGCAAAATAGGACAATGACCCCATCTGTGACCCCTGCCCTGACTGATACAACCTGTCCCCAGACCCCAGGACTGAGTACCCCAGGGATAAACACGCCTGGACCATCAGAAGATGGGAGGATGTCAGCTGTTGAGTTTGAGCAGACGCTGGAGCGAGAGCGAACTCAATTTGAGGAGGAACTCAGTCATTCACGTGAGAGTATAAAAAACCTGAAGGAGAGGCTAAAGAGGGAACATGAGGAGGAAATCAATGCACTGATGGAGGAAAACAATAAACTCGAGGATGATTATGAGGAGGCAAAAGCCAAGGTAAGGGGCCATATCAAAATAAAGTAGGGAAGGTTCTTTGAGAAAAGGGACCATATCAAAATAAAGTAAGGAGGGTTCTTTGAAAAAAAGGGGCCATATCAAAATAAAGTAAGGAATCGGTTCTTTGAGAAAAGGGGACATATCAAAATAAAGAAGAGAGGTTTCCTTAAGGTTAAGGTGTATAATAGAAATGGATACCTTCCAAAAATGGAAGGTTAGAAATGTTTACAGAACAAGAGATATCAGCTGATCCTAGTATGAAGGAATCAAGACTGTCATAAAAAAATAATACACTGTATGTATGAGATTTAAACGAAATCTGATAAATTTTATTCTTCTAGTTAAACAAACTTGAGACTGAGCATGAAAAGCAGGTAAGCTTAAGGAACAATCTATAACAGTTGTACAGAGTTATTGGTTAATTTAGGATCTTGCATGTTAGTACCAATTAAGTAAAACAATTGTAGAGCCATCTTTACATGTGCACCAGTTAATGGGGGTTTATATAGGTATAAAACAGATCTCATGTAAAACTTATTTAACACTGACTTACAAAGGCTATCCTTTTTTTTTTTTGATTTTATACTCTCTTAATTTCTAAAATACTTTCATGTATTTTTAATAAATTTGCACAGAGAACATGGTGTTTGTAGCACAGTTCTAATTAGGAAAATTCAATTAAGCAGTTTGCACTAGATATTGATGGATGAAGGAATTATCAATCAAGAGTAGAAACTGTTTTATTCATATTTTGAGGGTCAATTTTTTGATGTTAGGTTTTGGTAATTTTTGGAGGATTTTGAGATCTGAATGAGGTATAAACTTCTCTCTTCATGAAAATGTGATGTATTATTCTTTTTTGTTTTCAATTTTTATCATTATTAATAATGTTGACAGGTGATATTTTGATTTTTCAGAGACATTAATGACAACTTTTTTGTGAACACCATTTCTGCTTAAGTTGATGAAATTTTACACTTTCCATATTGTTCTCTATCATTTAAGTCAATTAGAAAATTGGATTTCATTTCAAATGACATTGAATTCTCATGCACTCTTTTTGGAGTGTATGCAGGTGTTTTGTAATTGACAAGGTTAGAACACATACAGTAGTTTTGAATTCTGTGAAATATTTTAATTTCCACACTGTGTACATACCATTTTCACTTATCTTTGTATTGAACAAGGTATCAAGCTGCGATTGTATGAGAAGGGTGACTGTCAAATGGTCACTGAAATACCTGTCTTCTCGGGTAACAAAATTACCTCTTTGGAATTTTTACACGACCCCTTATATATATCACACCCCCACTCAAGTAAATAAATTAGGCATATCAATAATACACTGGCAAATTCTTAATATTCTTTTTCAAGAGTGTTTTATCATTTTTTTTTAAATTTGTGCATCAATAATTTAAACCACATGTCAATGATTAAAGGCCAAATTTCATTTTAATAAAAAAAGCAGAGCATATCTAACATATATATACACTAGACATGCTAGAGTGCCAGGAATGATTTAAATTGCTGATCTGAATTTTTCTATGGATAAGGATCAGCGTATATGTGTATATCAATATTTACGTATTAATAATCTCAGCTCAGAAATTTTATCTAGTTGTTATTTTGTGTGTCAACAATGCATGCTCGCTGTGGATCAGTGCTTGATTTTAACAACTGCCGTCTGTAGGATTTATCCATGTCATTAAAGAGCAGTCAGTCCCCAGCAAATATTTAGACAACTCCTGGGCTGGAACAGCCCGGGTACCGGATCCCTTGGCTTAAGGTACTGTACAAACTCAGGCAGAAGCTCAGTTTACTTTACTTACTTGAGTCAATAGTTGATGAGTGCCCTGTTACTAAACTGATCAAATGTTCTAGTCTTTTGAATCATTTGAAGTGGTTGTGATGTAACGATAACTTTGTTCACTGGACTGTGTCAGGATTTGGTTAGAGGATACTGGAAAATTTGTTGTAAAGGGATAAAGTTTGATCTAGTTATATGAATGGTTGGACATAGATCTTCTGTCAAATTGCTGTGTCTCTCGGCAGTGTCTGTGGTCGGGGGGTATTACTATAGGGAATCCCATGTCAAGAATTCACATGATGTAGATCAAATGATAAGTGTATGAATTATGGATATGCTGGATCTAGGGGTGGAATGTATGGTGGGAATAAAGTGATTTAGATCTGTGGAGTGCTGCCTAAAGGACCCTGTAAAAGTGGGTACTGAGTCATTTGTTACAATTACAAGCATGGACCAGACTAATACAGAAGGAACTAAGTCAAGTAAAAATGTTATAGGCAGGGATCAGAGTAATGCAGAAGGAACTAAGTCAGGTGTAACCGTTACAGGCAGGGATCAGAGTAATACAGAAGGAACTAAATCAAGTGTAACTGTTATAGGCAGGGACCAGACTAATACAGAAGGAACTAAGTCAAGTGTAACTGTTACAGGCAGGGATCAGAGTAATGCAGAAGGAAATAAGTCAAGCGTGACTGTTACAGGCAGGGATCAGAGTAATGGAGAAGGAACTAAGCCATGTGTAACTGTTACAGGCAGGGATCAGAGTAATACAGAAGGAACTAAGTCATGTATAACCATTACAGGCAGGGACCAGAGTAATGCAGAAGGAACTAAGTCAAGTGTAACTGTTACAGGCAGGGATCTGAGTAGAAGGACCTTTCCCTACAGATATAAAATTAAGGTACACAACATCTTTCCAACAGGTGTTTTATGGATATTGCACCTGTTTCTTACCTTTAGTGTTGGCATAAAATCTACCATGTGTCAAGGATGGCATCATTAGATTTTGGAGACTATCTGGATCATTTTTATTTGAGAAATTAATGTCTATTGTTAGCCTAAGGATGTTATCTATAAATTTACACTTACTTCTAGTAGATATATAGGAGAGTAGGTGACAATATTTTAAGAGTGTCTTTTGTCTGGTTAAGGTTTGAGCACTCCAGATGTTACCGATAATCATGGTACTAGATGCTTTTGGAGGTAACTGTAGCACTTTAAGGTATTACTGATAATTTTGGTTGATATGGAGGCCTGGAACATCCTAGGTATGGCTGATAATCATGGTTGATATTCATAGAGGGTTGTACCATAAGGAGTTCATTTCCTGTTACAGTTGTGACAGTTGTTTGTTGTAGCTATATCTTCCACACCCACTGTTACAGAAGTTTGTCGTAGATTTCTCAGATAATTCACTGCTGCAGATGATTGCAGCTAGCTTTCAATTCACTGCTGTCTGTGTCAATGACACCTCAGCATTTTACTTCTACTAGGACCATTTAGATTTTTTTTTGGCCATATACATGAATGAAAGTGTTAAGATGGGTGGAATTGTATGATTTTTTGTCATTTGAAATGAATTCTAGGAAGGGAAAGGGGGTGAGATGAATGGTTTGGTTTTTATAATTTAATTATCATGGTCAAGACAATAATATGTAATTTCAAACCATTGGATTCTTTGCACTTGTATTTCATTTTTAACAGATGGAGGAACTAGAAAAGGAAGTGAAAAAATTGCGGGAAGATCTCCAGACATTACAGAAAGAAAAAGAGCAGAAAGAAAAGTCAGACTCTGGTAAGTTATAGACAGTAGTCAGAGACACTCTCACTCAGGTAAGTCAAAGAAAAGTCAGACTAATGTAAGTTATAGACAAGTAGTCAGAGACACTCTCACTCAGGTAAGTCAAAGAAAAGTCAGACTAATATAAGTTATAGACAAGTAGTCAGAGACACTCTCACTCAGGTAAGTCAAAGAAAAGTCAGACTAATGTAAGTTATAGACAGTAGTCAGAGACACTCTCACTCAGGTAAGTCAAAGAAAAGTCAGACTAATGTAAGTCATAGACAAGTAGTCAGAGACACTCTCACTCAGGTAAGTCAAAGAAAAGTCAGACTCTGGTAAGTCATAGACAAGTAGTTTAAAGATAAGTCAGACTTGGATAAGTCATAAACAAGTAGTCAAGGAAAGTTAGACTGTATTTAGTCTTAGACAAGTAGTCAAAGATACTCTGACTCAGGTAAATCATAGATGAGAAAAACAGACAAGTCAGACTTGGGTGAGTCAAAGACAAGTCAGACTGGCAAGTCAAAGACAAGTCAGACTAATGTAAGTCAATGACAAGTCAGACTGGAAAGTCAAAGACAAGTCAGACTGGAAAGTCAAAGACAAGTCAGAATGGAAAGTCAAGTCAGACTAATTTAAGTTATTGACAAGTCAGACTAGAAAGTCAAAGATAAGTAGGACTGAAAAGTCAAAGACAAGTCAGACTTAAGTGCACTGTATTGTTAGATAACAAAATAAAGAAAGATATCTAGTTGCTAAATTATGAAAAAATGATTTTTAATCCTACTGTTCATTGCCTAAACAGCGTAAATATAATTTTAAAAAGGTTGTCAGAACTGCATATATATCAGCTGACATCTTGTATGGGAGAGGTATGTAATGTTATCTGATTAAGATAGTTACTTATACTTCAACAGTTGATAAGAATTCTGAGGAAGATTCCCCTAATCCTCTAATACAAGCTTATTGTGTCACCATTCACTCAGTGCTTCACTCTTCTACTACTATTATAAAGAAAATATGTCAGAATTTTAAACGCTTAAAAACCTCTTCTTTTATGCTATTGTGTAGATATCAAATTACCACTTGCAAACTGAAATCAATAACTGGCAGATTAAATATACCATCCTTAAATATCCCCCAGACCTTATATAGGGAAAGAGTGAAGGGGAGGGAAATGAACTGAATTTACCCTCTGTAATTCAGATGTGTCAGTTCTTATTCTGTTGTACATCTGAGTAACCATTTGTTGAAGATTGCATATTAAGTTGTAAATAGATTAATAAAATACAGGACAAAATTGAACATTCTATGATTAGTCAAAGGTCAGGATTTGCCTTCTCATGTGACTTTCAAGTTGATGACATGGATAAAGTCAATTTAAGAATTTTTTCTGAGATAAAAAAAATTGCATGGTCATTAAATAATGTTGACAGTTTAAAGTACAGTGATTTATTTAGTTTCTTAAATAAAGACACTTAAAAAGTATGACAAACACAAAATGATTGCAGATCTTTGGTCAAATTTGTCTATTTATTGACTCACTTCCAAACCGTAGTAAAGCTTCACAAAATTAACAGTTCCCCATTTGAAAACCAGGTTTTTGGTCTTTTAATTGACACATTGGTTTTTACTATTATGTGTTATGTCAACATTCCAGTCTTATTAAGACTTGTTCTTTGACAATTTTCTTAGAGCTTAAACCTCTGTTTTTAATCTTTGTGATCTTTATGAAGTGTTTTACAATATTGAACTTGTCATTCCATCCATTCAAGTGTTTAATCACTGCTTCATATATATGTATTTTTAACTTCTAAGTGTCATTTAGAAACAGAATCTACCTGTTAAATCTAGTGGCAGAATTAAATTGCTTTTGAAGCACAACTGAGCCCCAATTAAGCCACTGATCCCCAAGTCAATATTGACTGTACATATCACCTCTCTATATGGATGGAGCTACTGACCGTGTAGACATGTCGGGGTCACTCACGTCACAGGGACCGTAAATCTGGATGTTTGGATGGGAGATTACTCTCAGTTATTTCCTAAAGCTATCCCGTTCAGACAGTGACCCTGTGTTCACTGACATGGACTGAATCAGGAAAAAGTTAATACTAGGGATAGCATTGTTGAATTAAAGGCTTTTAATATTTTATCTTGTAAGTTAAAAAAACATTTCAGTAAATAATTTATGACATATCAAATTAAAAGATGTTAATAAATATTCGACATTTCTTCCAAGGGCAGGTCAAGGTCACTTGATGAATGTTTTCTCAGACTATTACCTATGTGGACTCATATGAATTGCAGTTTATTAGATTTTAAAATTTGGAGTAAGTGTTTACACTCTAACCACATTTATGACTGCCAGTTCATTATATAACTTTAGTTTATGTCCCTTTGCCTTTAATTTTTACCATGAATTGGTCCATGTAATTAAACAGGTGTATGTTCTGTGAATATAATGAGCAGTAATCATGCTCAAAAGTCCATTAAAACAATACAAATTATGAGCAAAGGAAACATGGCCCTTGAGAGATGGGATCAGGTGCCTTAAAGGAGTAAGCATCCCCTGTCTACTGGTCACACCCACCATATGCCCTTTGTTTTGTTTATATTATGTAGCATCCTTCATCTTAAAAAAAAAAGTTTGACAAACAAAAGGATGCAAAAGATTTTCCCATCTCTAAGTAACCATGATATCTGATTGTCAGTTTGTATTCTCTTTTTACCTGCCACTGAGTGTGATAACTTGTCTGTCAGTTATTAATGTTTTACTGATTTCTGACTGTAAGTTTAAATTTCATACCTTGACCTTGATTTACCTGTTGACAGATTCCCGGTCCTCTACCCCTGCCAATGTCTTCAGCGGCCGTCCTCCTAGCCCAGCCCGGTCACCAAATGACATTGCCATCCGTAACATCATCCAAGAAAAGACCAAGATAGAAAGTGAGCTTGTACAGATCAAATCTCAGAGCCGGACAGTACAGAATGAGAATACAGAACTCAAAACCAAGGTACACAGCACATACACAGAACAGAATGAGAATATATATAGAACTCAAAACTAAGGTACACAGCACATAGACAGCACAGAATGGGAATACAGAACTCAACACTAAGGTACACAGCACATAGAGAATATAGAACTCAAAATTAAGGTACACAGCACATAGACAGCACAGAATGAGAATATAGAACTCAAAACTAAGGTATGTAACACATAGAAGCTCAGAATGAGAATATAGAACTCAAAACTAAGGTATGTAACACATAGACAGCACAGAATGACAATACAGAACTCAAAACTAAGGTACGCAGCACATACACAGAACAGAAAGAGAATACAGAACTCAAAGGGACACAGCACATAAACAGAACAGAATTAGAATACAGAACAGAATTAGAATACAGAACTCAAAACTAAGGTACGCAGCACATTAACTCTGTGTGAGGCTAGGCAAAACTAATTTGAATTAAGTTTTGACGCATGTGTAATAGCAAAATTAAGCCACATGCAAATGTCGGTAGTCAGATATAAGTACCCATACTATTTTTGAGTGAAATTCAAAGGAAAATTAAGTTTATTACTAAAAATGTGTACAGATGCTATGACATTACGTCAAATGTATATCTGCTCTGCATAAGGTTACATAATTTGCAAATGACATCATAATAGCCTTGCTGTACAAATGAAATTTTAATGCATATTTGATTTGTATTAGTTTAATTTTCATTATTGCACATTGCATTAATTTTCTACGAATTAAATATTTAGTGCACATTTGTGTGAACAGTGCATTATTTTCATTAAAATAATTTTTGAAATCCAGCACATATACTTGATATGAAATGACTTTTAATGCAGGAGGAAAATGATTTGACATCCAGTTCCATGACAGATGTAATTCACTTCTTTTACAAATTTGATCATTATTTCTTGTTAAGAATTTAACATTTTTGATTTTGATAACTATATTTATGTCTGCCATAATTCTTTTGAAGAGTTAAATTTATCATTTACATCTTGTTTAGGAATTTTTGTTGATTTTATAAATTTCAGATTCCGTTTTATACATGTAATTGTTTTAATTTGCTACATTATTCATGCTTCATTGTACTTTTATTTATTTTTTAAAAAAATTGTTAAACTGGATAAAGTAAAGATAATGTATTTCTATTCATTTGGAAATACCTACCATTTGGATAAGTGTTCACAACATGCTTGCCACTGTAATGGACATTAAGTTACCTCTCTTTTATTTATGTGACTTTAAAAGAAAAGGTGGGGTATGCCAGTACATTTTTTTAATTTTGTTGCATATAATTCTAGGTGACCTCACTCACAGAAGAGGTACAGGAGCTACAGATTTCTGTTCAGCAGTTACAGATGAAGAACAAAAGTCTGAGATCAGAACTGGAGGAGGCCGAGAACCAGTTAGAGGAGGCTGAGGTAAAGATTAACAGTATGAGTGACATGTAAGAACAGGGCTCGAGCTGTGATTCGCCATTTGCGCCAATTGCGAATTTTTTCCAAAAGTGGCGAAAAGAAATTCAAAAGTGGCGAAAATGAACTTTTTTTTTAGATATACCATACAAAAGTGTGCGTACTCCTGGCTATCTCCTTTGTTTATTCAATGTATACATATTAGCCCCTTTGTTTATTTAAAGCAAGCAGACGTGTGAATTCAGGGTGTGAAAACTCCATGAAACTAACAAAGCAATGTACATGTAGGAAATCACGTCTCGCTTGAACGCACACAGCTGATATAGTAGGTAACTTTAGCCTGGAGCAGTAAGGGGATACAAAATTACTTGAAATAATATAAGATGGATTAAACAAGGAAAGACGAAGTGTTTTTGGGAGATGAAGTTAGTTAATAAAAGATTTTAATCAATAAAATCTGGATCTATATAGATTGTTTTTTTTTAAACCGAAAGTAGGAAAAAATGACGAAAATTGCAGAGCATGGCTGCTAATTTTACCTGATTAAAGTTAAAATAGTGTGTTCATTATACCATAATCTGACAAAGAGTGAAAGAGATACTGGCTTGGAAACAAAACAATACTTTTGTCAATTACGCTGAATTATTTTCAGTTATATGAATTTACATGCATATACACCCAGTGTCCAAGTTGTTAAATTAAGCCAAGTTTTAAACCTGATTTTAATTACTTCTTTTCACAATAAATTATTGATATGATTAAAATTTTCGCCTATTATATCATTTTTTCATTTTTAAAAAAAATGTCATATATCTTTACTAAGTCTGTAACCCCCCTCCCCAGGCTAAAAAGTTATGAACAAGAGGACATCTACTGTCAAGAGTTGGCTAATATCAGTATCAAATTAATTGTATAAATGTAGAAATAATTCCTATATCAGTTTTGTAAGTGGACACAACTTTAAAATAATGCCTGTGATATAAACAAATTGAAATAGTGCTATTAGTGGAGTGTGTAACACTGTACACATGTCGAGACGAGATGTAAAAATGTGATTCCTTTCATCGCGAAAAGTGGCGAAAAATATTTTTGCTCCAGTGGGAGCTCTGTGTAAGAATGGTAGAAAACCAGTCCAAGAAGACTGAGGTTGCAGATGTCATAACAGTATTTCACTTGAGGTTCACGTCAAATCATGGCTGACGCAAAATAATTCCTGAATCTTCCCTTCCGATTCGGGCATTTTAACACGAGACTGGAGCTGAATTTTTTTATGAGATGAAAAACAATATGTAAACTTCCTATATTGACTAGATTCATTAAAATTTAGGGCGTGCTGAATTTTCTATATACTGTATTTGAGTGGGGAGTGATTAGGTCCTGGACTTGATTTTCAAGCACCTGCTCGACTTCGAGCGAGACAAACTTGCGTGCCTTGCTGGATGGCTATGTATTTTTTGGTACTAAAATCTTTATAAAGAATTGTTTTACAAGATCTGAAAAGGAAACTTCTCAAAAGTTTGATTTCAATTCATACCACCTACTCAAAGTTGCACATTTTTTTTAAGAATATATAGCAAAATTTAATACTGTTGTGCAACCTAAAGAGATGTGAAAGAGAGAACTGTTAAAAATGGCTGTGAACCAGTCAAAGGAGGCTAAGATAGAGATGTGAGAGGGAGACCCGTAAGAATGACTGAGATCCAGTCAAAGGAGGCTGAGGTAATGAAATGTGAGAGAGAAACCCATAAGAATGACTGAGAACCAGTCAAAGGAGGCTAAGGTAATGAGATTTGAGAGAAAAACCCATAAGAATGACTGAGAACCAGTCAAAGGAGGCTGAGGTAATGAGATGTGAGAGAGAGACCCGTAAGAATGACTGAGAACCAGTCAAAGGAGGCTGAGGTAATGAGATGTGAGAGAGAAACCCATAAGAATGACTGAGAACCAGTCAAAGGAGGCTGAGGTAATGAGATGTGAGAGAGAGACCCATAAGAATGACTGAGAACCAGTCAAAGCAGGCTGAGGTAATGAGATGTGAGAGAGAGACCCGTGAGAATGACTGAGAACCAGTCAAAGGAGGCTTAGATAAAGATGTGAGAGAGAGACCTGTAAGAATGACTGAGAACCAGTCAAAGGGGGCTAAGATAAAGATGTGAAATAGAAACCCATAAGAATGACTGAGAACCAGTCAAAGGGGGCTAAGATAGAGATGTGAGAGAGAGACCCGTAAGAATGACTGAGAACCAGTCAAAGGAGTCTGAGGTAAATGAATATAGAATATATATGAGATTGTGAATGGGTTGATTTTGAAGTTGAAATTCGGTTAAGAAATTTTTAGGATGGGAGTCTAAAATCTTAGCCTTTTTTTAGTGTAAAGATCAATTTAATAGTTACCATATGTAGTATTTTGTAAAAAGAGAATAAATTTTTCACTTTTAATAAATAAAGGTCATTTTTTTTGTTGTGTGTAAGGAAAGTTTTGAAGAACTCAAAAGTTTAATCCTAAATTTATTGTAGACTGCCAGTGAAGAGGTTATGAAAGATAGGGATGAGATGAAGTTACGGCTAGGAAGTCTGGAAAAAGAGGTCAAAACTTTACGAGCTGAAGCTCAGAAAACTCACTCTTTACAGGTATATTATCAAATTAGTCAAATGTAGTATAAATCAAAGAACTAAAAGTACTGCAGGTCCAAGGTTTATTGTTTATTTGATCAGAAACTTAAAGATGTTAAAAGCAGTGATTGGGAGTAAAATTTTAAGGGGAAGGGGGGTTTATTTATTATTTACCCTATTTTAAAAATATATGTGTAAATCTATTTATCAAAATTTCAGGACTCCGTCCAAATTCTTAACCAGGAAAAGTGTGATTTAACTAATGAACTTGATACAATAAAACGTGAACTTGATGAATCACAGACTGAAAAAGAAAGATTAGCCAATCAAAAATTAGCTCTCAGTAAGGAAGAGATTCGCTTAACAGAAGAGAATCAAACTCTGAAGTCAGAGCTGGAAACGTTAAAGTGTTCACACGAAGAAATACAGGACCAGAAGAACGAGTTAAATCAGACATTAACATTACTCGATAAAACAAACTCTGAATTAGACACTCTTAGGTCAGAGAAGTTTGAGTTAACTTGTCGATCAGAAAAATTAACAAAGGAAAATAAAGACTTGTTAAATCAAGTGGAAAGTCTTCAGGGAGAATTGGAGCGGTTACAGATGGACGGACAGGAACTATCTAAACAACAGGTATGGAGGCGAATGATATTGTGTCCAGTTAAAACTGCTCCCCAGGTTAAAAATTGACTGCAAAATTTGTAGCAATAAAGCTTGATTGTTAGACCAAAAAAAAATTTATGAAAATATCACCTTATTCAAAATTAGATCAGGGAACCAACTTGTAAAAATAATTAAGCAGCTATTTTTTTTTTGTATGACTTTTACTGTGTTTATTGCTAGATCATAGTTGGTCACATGAGAGACCAGGTTCAGAAATTAACCAAAGAAGTTAGTGATTTAAAAGAAAACCTACAGGAAAAAGAAAAAGCTGAAAAGGATCTCACTAAAACCATTGTAAGTACATGTATATATCAAAACCTGACAAGTGGGAAGATGTCAGTATCTGCAAAGGAAATCAGGATGATTTGCAAATGATGCTAAGAATACTGTTAGGTCAAGTTGACATTGTTGTTATTTGTTACTTTACCTTTTCAGGAAGCACAAGAGGCAGAAATTAGTAGGTTAAAAAGTGACACAGACAATCTGAAACATGTTCATGAAAAAGAAAAAGCAGACATTCAGGAAGAACACAATAATGAAATAGAAGATCTAAAAATGAAACTCCAACTAACTTTACAAGAGTTGTCACGTTCAAAACAGATGCTGGACGATGAACGAAGTCAGTGCTCAGAGGTTGAGGTCAAAGCTCGTGACCTTGAGGTGCTCTTAGAAGAAATGCAAAAAACTAATAGTGCTTATGAGAAAAAATTAGATGAAGTGTCTCATTTAGAACAGAGAGTGAAAGATTTAGAAAAATTAGTGTCTGAAAAATGTGATATTGAGGACCAACTTGAGGATAAGAATCGTGAAATCTCAGAACTGGAACAGGAAATTGAGGAGTTTGAGAGTATTAAGTTAGAGTTGGAGGACACACATGAAAGTCTGGACAAAGAGAAAGTCATTCGTGCCAAACTAGAGGCAACGGTCCGAGATCTAGAGCAGATTCTGGATGATCAGAGGACAGATCATGAAAATATTCAACGTCAGTTCACAAATAAGGTAAGGCTCTGGAAAAGTAGAGATCAAACAGCTGTGGTAAAATTTATAGCAATGGAGAATTAGGAGTTTGGTTAGTGAATTTTATGGCATATGATTGCTTACTACTTTTTTAGTACAGTTTAATTGGTTTATTTTGATTGTCAATTATTGATCAATTTTACAAGGAGAATTTCTGATTGATACTGTAACTGTAGACTGGGAATGAGATCTCCGAGGTTCAAGGAATTTTATGAATGTGCTTTCTTTATAAACAGGATGTAGCAGTTAGAATTAAAGAGAAGGTGATAGCTCCAATATCCACTCTGTTGATTTATATTCCTTGTTAAACTTTTCTTTACTTTACTATGGGAGATTTGGTCTACAATTATGTTGCTCTAAAAGAGAAAGATAGCGTTTTTTTTTAAATATATATATATTACTTTTGTGCTTGTTAATTAGATGTACGACTTGTAACTAACATTAATGCAACTTATGTGTTAGTCTTAACACTTATTAGAAAATTAAGTTAAAAATGTTCGTACTAGTATAAAATCTTTATTTTCTAATTATTTTTCTTATGAGGTTTGGAACATTACCTTGTACACATATTGTAACAAATCCTCTGTTTATATTTTTTTTCAAAAACAATGTTGAAGCATTATTACTTTATGGCAAAACTAAAAGTCACTGAAAATTAATTAGTTCTAACTAATGGAAATCAATCAAAAATGAAATTATCTCCCTATAAGAAAAATTACTTGCATATAAAAGTGCATGATGCTTAGTAATTGATGTAATTTTTATGCTCCCCCAAAAAATTTCAATTCATATAGTCACCTTAATATTATTAACACCTGTTATTATTTACCTGAACAGGTGCAATCACTGGAAAGCCAGGTACGGGGTCTACAAGACGATCTGTTTGCAGCACAGGAGGAACTCCAGGTTACAATGGAGAAACACGAGCAGGTATAATCACTTGTTTTGTGACAAGACAACACTGCTTATCTGATGTCAGTCTTAATAGAGAAATGCATTCACAGAATACTATACTAACTGTGTATAGACAGCAGGAATCTGGGTTAAATTAAAAAAAAAAACAACAAAACAAAACAGAAACAATCACATCATTAGCATCAGAATCTCAGCAATTAAAAATCAGAATATGGAAATTTTGACATCTTAGAATTATCCTATTTCGTGAATCCAAGTTTATAGCATTGTCGATATGATATACAATAACTGTTCACTACTCTTTTTTTGTTATGGTAACCTGGTTATCTTTTTGTAAAGCACATGTTAAATACTGGAATTTGTTTGTATAGATGACCTTGTACAGACTCCTCAAAGAGGTTGGTTAAATGTCAGCAGAAGTTATTTGCCCCGGAGTATTTCAGGATTATGTGCCCTTGAGTGTTTTCTTCAAGGGAGTTAGCTCCCCTTTGTTGATTTTAGGGGCAGGGTAAATTTAGGATATATAACATAGAATGAAATGAATTGAGCCTTTCCTGTAGAGTAGGGACATTTAATGCAATACTGACTTGAAGTCATGCAGTGTGATAAATTTGATAATGAGTTTGTGTGTTAATTTGTAAGCATATTTCTTTCCTTGTGTCAAACAAAACCCTTTTAATTTTTTTTTGGCCACTTGCCTATCATAGACCCAATGTATTGCCGCCTTGATACTTACGATAATCTTCAGCAAAGTTAAATATAGTAACTGATATATATGAAGTAGGTATTGGTAAATGTGCAGTTTTTCATGTTTTTTCAAAATACATAATTCAATTGGTCTTTTTTTTTTATTTTCTAAAATATATTTTTTGGATGAATTTTGAGATACTTCTAATTAAGTTTACAGTAGATTTTGGGTGTTTGTTCTTTTCAGTACATTCTTGCTAAGATAGGGAAGGTATATTGTCTCATTTTGATGTAATGTCATCACTAACTTCCCCTACATTCAGTGATGCTATGAAGACAGAATCTTCTATATTTGTGTGAATCTTACATTTCTCATGTTATCAAAACTTCATTATGGTACTGGGTCTAACCCACGTAAACTACATCAATTATTGTTCCTTTACTGGAACAATAAGTTCACGTAAAGTGTGAATTAGTTCAGAGCACTGTAACTTCCAGGACATCCCCTATGTAAGCACCTTGCCCCTGACAACCATGGTGCTGAAATACAGACATATTTTTCTCCCTTGCTTCATTTTGTGGTCTTCACTCATTCATTTGAGTTTCTGTGTTGTTATCAAGCCCTATGATGTATGGCTAATGGTCTACGGGTGGATTTGATTGTGTGTCCGGTGTGACTAATTAATGCCATTAGATAATTTAGAAACCGCTATTCATAACCCACATCAGCCAAGTCCAACTCGATTAAAGCATGTGCATGTTAGAATACATAAATTGTTTTGATTTCTTTGTAATCTAAAGATCAATGACATTTTAAGCTGTGGACTAGCACACATTGTTATATAGGAATAAACATGAAGGCCTGTTGACATTTTACAGATTGAAAGTTTAAATGTTTTAAATCTTTTCTTCCCTGTATTTTCTGATAAGGAACTTGAGGAAGCTAGGGCAGCACATATTGAAATTCAGGAGCGGATTGAAGCAGAGAAACAGAAGCATGTTTTACAATCTAGTCCAGAAGTTCAGGGGGCTGACCAGAGAATAGAGGCCCAAAAAATTGAGGTAGGTTCTCTTTTTGCAGTGATTAGCATGTGTAGATTTGTATGAAATACTACTTTAATAAATTACAAAATTTAAATAAAAACTAATCATGTTTGAAGCACATTTAATACACTTATTTTTAAGGGGGGAGGGGAGGGTTATTGCAGGATTATACGATGGATTCTTGGAAAGCATTTTGTTTTTACAGAATCTAGAAAAGCAGATAGAAACCATGAAGACTCGTTTGACTGAGACTCAAGTTCAACTTGACAAGGTCACACAGGAAAAGTTTACCTCAGAGAAAGAAATCAAGATCCTCCGAGACTCGCTAAAGCAGAAAGAAGGAGACATGAAGGAGTTGGAGGCATTGAGGCTTGAGCTCAGTCAAGCACGACGGGAGGTGGAACATTTACAACTGTCCACAAAATATGACAGTGAGGAGCGCCAGAAACACGTGGACAGAATCCGGTCCCTAGAAGAGCTGTCCAAACAACTAGAACTGGACAACAGGGAGCTGGCCACCAAGGTGAGTACTGGAGGGGAGGGGGGGGGGGGGTAAAGAGAAAATAAATCAAATATTTAATGCTAAAGTCAAATTAAAACTGAGGAAAAGAAAAAAAATCACTCATCACAAATGTTTTACAGAAACAGGTATTGAATTGAAGTAAAAAAAATATTAAGGTTAGGGTTAAAAGTTTCATGTTTTAAAGTCTTGATCTGGCATTTGGGAAAAAATTGTCTACCACTACAACAGCAACTTGATGAAAGTATACAATTGAGTTTTGATGGTATATGTGTGATTTGATAAACGAGAACTGTAATGTGATTTACAGCTTCAGGAGTCATTACAACAAATCACCCACATGGAGGACCAGTTAAAACGGGAGAGACAGAGAAACACCGACAATCAGTACATGAACCACCGTCATGTAGGTCAGATAGAGGCTGACCTTGACGAAGCAACCAAACAGGTCAGACAACTCAAGGACGACCTACAGAAAAAACAGACCTACATCATGAAGTTGGAGGCTGACACCATAGGAAATGCTGTATGTATTCCTAAACCAGTAATTATAAAGATTAGTAATTTCCTATAGTTATGTTTGCTGTTAATTTTGTATTTCACCTCTGTTGTTTGGAAATTGTATTAGACTTGAGTACTGTGAAAGGGGAACTGTTGAGTAGGATTGCAATATTAATGAAAGATAGGCCTTAAGCTAAACTCATTTATACATCTCATGTACTTTTTATAGGCTAAATATGACAGTACAATATCCCGGCTTGAGTCAGAGCTGAGCGAGACAAAACAGTTCCATAAGAAGGAAATGGAAGCAGTGACGGAACGTCTTGAGACAATGAGCAAAGACAACAAGGAGTTAAGGAACCAACTCAGGGGGCGAGAACAGGTATAAACTATTGTAATTCAGTATTAACCAACTCAGGGGGCAAGAACAGGTACCCGGTATAAACTATTGTAATTCAGTATAGATCTTTTATTTATTTGACATAGTGGCATTATGCTTTACAGAAATATGGAAAGTTAAATGTGCTAGTGTCCTAGCAAATTGGGGGGGGGGGGGGGGGGGGCATCAAAAGGCATTGGTCTTACTATTTGATTTTTGAAGCAGATAGTCTCTAAATAATTGCAGTAACTGCTATACTGTTATATATTTTATTAGATTATCTTTTTTTATATAAAAAATTAGAGTAATTCTGGTGTTTCTTTTACAGGAGTATCAAAGTTCCTCTCAGGATTTAAATCGTTACAAAGGGACAGCAGATCGTCTGGAATCCCAAATCCAGACGGAAATCAAAATCCGGACAGACCTGGAGAACAGGAACACAGCTCTGGATAAAGAAATCTCAAAAGTAGGTCAATTTGGAGGTCACCTCTAATCTGTCGAGTTCTATACTGCTAGTTATTTTGTTATAATCCAGAAATGTATCCAGTACACTGTAATACATTATATTTAACACTCAGCATGATTAGAGGTGCAGTAATATCAGTCAAAATATATTATCTGTAGTTATCCAGAATTAAATTCTCTTAAAAATTTGGAACCAATATTAAAATTATTTTTATGAAATAAATGTCTGTTTAGAAGAGTAGAAATAACTGGTGTATATTGTACTGCAAATATATTACTTCTTACTATCCTTTCCTGACTTAGGCTAGAGCAGAGCGTAATGTAAGAACTTTGACACATGTAATGGGTTATTTTTTTTATTTGATGGGTGGAGAACTGTAATATTTTTTAAGAGAGATTTAAGGTAAAAGTGTAAGACTGGGAACTTTGGTTAATGCATAATATACCGGTATAGTTATTGGGAATAGAATTTTAGTTTCAAGATTTTATTAATTCCTTTTTTTTATAGACTTCAGATAGAAGCATTTAAATCATATTCATTTCCTTACAAAAATTGGGAGACTGTACTGTAGAATTATTAGACTTTTTTTTTTTTATTATAGTCATGCCAGTTATCATTGTCATTATCATCTTCATTCTCATCACTGTTTTCTTAACCTTGTATCTTTGCACATGTAAAGCATTCTGTATTTTTGCATTTTCACATGAAGGAGGAATTTCCTAACTTAAGAGTAAGTCTGTTCTCTGAATCTGCTTCATTAATTAATCATTCTGTTAATTAGTTCTGTCTCCTGGTATGAACCAGAAATCAGTGTTGGTACCTCTGGTTGTCTAATGAACCAGAAATCGGTGCTGGTACCTCTGGTTGTCTAATGAACCAGAAATCAGTGTTGGTACCTCTGGTTGTCTAATGAACCAGAAATCAGTGCTGGTATCTCTGGTTATCTAATGAACCAGAAATCAGTGCTGGTATCTCTGGTTG
Source organism: Saccostrea echinata (assembly GCF_033153115.1). Taxonomy (NCBI): domain Eukaryota; kingdom Metazoa; phylum Mollusca; class Bivalvia; order Ostreida; family Ostreidae; genus Saccostrea; species Saccostrea echinata. The sequence goes on from NW_026889779.1 coordinate 32,548,760, forward strand.
TCTAATGAACCAGAAATCGGTGCTGAACCAGAGAGACTGGACCTGGTACTATTGATCCTAGTGAACACTCATTCTGTTGTGATGTCTCATAGTCATGTAGTTACATGTAAATTGCATTTCTCATTATTTCTGAGCTTTGCTTTACTGCGTACTGTAAATGTTAGACTGTTTTGTTACATGTATGTCTGGCTTATACTTCCGTAGTCCTACCTTGTACAAACACTCAGTCACTCACCTATCACCTAATACACTCATTTTGTTTCATGTCGTAGTAAGAAATCACTACCTGTATTTATGTTCATCTTGTTTTATTTATATCTAAAATCTTAATTTTTACAGAAAAACTTAACAATGCTTTTTTTTTCCCCTTTTTAAGTCTCTTGAAAATAAAATCAAGGTCAAACATATCTTTAAATAATTAAGCCACTTAATTCTGTGTCTAAAATTGCTTTTTTCATGAAACTTTCATGGTGAATGTCTTACAAAATAATGGTATATAATACTGTATATTTGTTGTTCAAGTAGTCCTAATTTACAAAGTCTTATACATGTATTAGCTTTGTATCCAGTTTGTAACAAATATCAATATGCCTAATACATGTATATCATCGTCAAGTACATGTAGTTGATTAAAAATCAAAGCAATGTATGGCTGTGGATGTAGATATCAACACTCATTGTGAAGATACATTGTATATTGTTATGAATGAAAATTCTTACTAGTATATATTTTTGAACAAAAACAAGCAAAAGGAAAATGGGAAAAAAAGATGATATTTGATTCTTGTAGATTATATTCCCATGACCTATATTATCTCATGAACTAATGATTTATATTTTGGTTTTGATGATGTAAATTTGTGTGTATATGTATATTTATGTACCTTTTACCTATATTTACAGGTGTGGAGCCAGGTAAGGTCACTAATGGAGAAAAATGCCAGCCTGGAGGCCGCCAAGAGGAGTTTGGAAGATGAACTAGAGAGGGTAACATAAACATTAAATTATGCTAGAGAGAGCATTTTTATTGAACAGTATATACAAAAAGGAAAAGTCATCTTCCAGGACTGTTGAAAGTTGCGTAGTGATGTTGAAAGTGGTTCTGAAATCATTAAAAAATCTCTTTTAAAAAGACTGCCAAAAGTTATAGAAGAATACTGAATGATTATTAAAGCTGAACACGAAAGGAAGAGATTTATGCTTGTCGATCATAGTTCTCACTTCTTCAGTCTATTTCTTGAGCCCCTTCACAATTTGAAGTATTTCACTTTACAGATCTCGTCTGAGTGGATGTATATGTTATATATCATTGTTACTTGGTCTTGATTAAATTGTCAGTTGTATGCAATTATACCATGTCAGGATAAAAGTAACATCAGTCAAAACAAATAAAATGTAAACTCTAAAATGACATAAGAAATACTGGCATGAGTTTCACGCATGCAATCTGGTACTGCAAATGTGAAGATTGGAGATAGTAAAACAAATATGGCGTATGGCTATTTACAAGTCATGTTAGGCTTTAAATAAACAATAAATGGCAAAGTTTAACAGCTTGACAAATGCATAAGAACTAATATCTGGTTTGTTTTTATAGAAGAATTCCAACACAAAGTTCGCCGAGACCACTCTGTCCCAGGCTTCAGCCAGCCATGAAGTAGCTGTTAAAGCGTTACAGTCCAAGGCGGACACAGCTGAGAAAAGGGTCAGTAGAGTTCGGTCAGCAGCTCATTTCCAGAATCCTTCCTGTCTAAATCATTTCTAACACTGACTCTCCATAGTGCTCGCAGAAAATCAGCTATTAATTAGTAATTTTTTATATCTCAATTATTTCAGTTTTTAATGAAAGTACAATGCAGCTCAAATTTAGTTTGATTTTGATCATCATGGCTAGTTTATCTGGCTAACTTTCTTTCCATTATTAACAATGTACATTTATTCAAAAACTTTCATTTAAAACATGACCCTTTTTAAATTATTTTCTTAACGTTCAGTGCCTTTGCTACTTAAGTAGATACATTGGTAGACCCGGAGTTCTATACTTAACGTTACCTGTTGTAGGTGTTCGGGACCCATGGTAGTGCACCTATACATTTCAGGGTCAGTCATGTTGTACTGCGTGTGCACTATATTTAGCTTTATAATGATCCAGCTCTCTAATCATTCTTAATCTTCTTAATCAACTTAAACCTTTCTGCCTCCTAATCAGAATACATCTTATCAGCTTTCTCTAAGACATATGTATATTTCAGTAATATGAGATAATATTAAATGTAGAATTTAATAACTGATCTTTTTGCAGCCATGCTATCCTTTATTTCTACCATGTTTATCCCAAGTCTTAAAAAACTAAAGATGAAAAAGAAGTTTTCCCCTTGTCGTGCTTTTCAAGGACTCTGAAATAATTTTGCTTTACATCCGAATATATGATCAAATTGGATGGTTTCATTTTCATGTTTTCCACAAAAGTAAATACCTATGTGTTATAAGTATTATGATGAAAATTTCCCTATAATCATTACCACTGAGGTGCATATGTACTAATTTGGGATAGATATGGTGCTGTAGTTTTTTAAATCTAGAAATGAATATCAATTTAATGTATCATATTTCTTCCCTTGTAACCGTGGTGACATGCTTAATGTGTTTATTTAAAGGAAACGAAAGCTAAGCCTTTTGTGGTTAAAGTAAGTAGACATCTGTTTGTCTTCTAGAAGTGGTTCTCTAGTTTCCTTCTCTAACTCTGCTTAGTACGACACTACTGGTCCCCCACGCAGTAATGAGAGGATGGTGTAAAGAGTAGACAATAGATTCCCTACCTTGGTACCTCTCTGATTTAGCTTAGTACGACACTACTGGTCCCCCCGCAGTAATGATGGTGGTATAGAGAGAGTAGACAATAGATTCCCCACCTTGGTACCTCTCTGATTCTGCTTGGTACGACACCACTGATCCCCCTCCCCCGCAGTAATGAGAGGGTGTTGTAGAGAGAGTAGACAATAGATTCCCTACCTTGGTACCTCTCTGATTCTGCTTGGTATGACACTACTGGTCCCCCCCCTCCCCCACAGTAATGAGAGGGTGGTGTAGAGAGAGTAGACAATAGATGATTCCCAACCTTGGAAAGGAATACACTAGTCATGTAGAGAATTTTAATCTACATTTTCCTGAATCATTATATTTTTATGTGATCTCCATACCTTTATGTAAGAGCATCACAATCTATTGATAAACTGCAGATTTGATGCAGGAATAACAAAGTTGTATGGTTATCAAACAAAAACAGTTTAAGCATTTTCTGTAGATTACACCAATGTATCAGTAAAAAGAAATAAAATATTTGTTGATTTTCTTATAGAAAGCATGAGTACTTCATTTGATCTCTTCAAAAATAAAAATTTCATACATGTGTTTATCTTAGGAAGGCATCAACTTAAGAATTCAGTCAACATGGTCATGTATTTTAGTTTCTGATCTGTTGTATGTTTCTATGAGGTTTGTACAGCTTATAAATACCTTGATTGAGAATAACTATTTGCTTTTGATTACAGAGCATATTTTTATCTTGATAATCTGCAGTTTTAATATGCTTTTATTTTATTTTTCAATCATGCATCATTCATTATACCCTCCCCCCAAACAAAATTGGGGGGTGTATAGGAATCACCTTGTCTGCCTTCTAGCTGTTCATCTGTCTGCAATCTAGTTTGTGCTATAACTTTGTAATGGAGAATCACTGGAAGTTCATAATTGGTACAAAGTTTATTTATGACCTGAAGTGTTTCTGAGTTGATCAAAGGCCATTCTGACAAGTTGAAGGTCATTGAAAGAAAAAGTACAAAATTCTTGTCTGATCTACAATTCCTTCATGGAAAACCATTGGCATTCTATATTTCATGCAATTGCTTATGACCTTGAGGGGTGTTATGACCTTGAACCATGGTAATTTGATCAAGTTCAAGGTCACTTATAGAAAAATTCTTAATTCCTGTTCAGACTGTATTTTGTCATGGAGAACATTAGAGGCCCATATCACAGATATTGTATATGATGTCGGGAGTATGTATGACCATGTCCATTATTTTGTGAACTCGCTCACAGTTTTTTGTTGCTTATATTGGACCTGAATATTGGACAAGAAGCCAGGGGCTTTTTTCCAGCTGGAGATTCAGATAAAAAATTCATTTTCATACCAAGTTAATTCTATTCACTGTTACTTTCATAAGCTAGTAGCTGAAAGTTCAGGTCATTATGTTTCTCATAGTATCTACAAACCACACTTTTCACCAGTACAGATTATGTATATTAATCACTATATCACACTGCAGGCTTTGGTGCTTAGACAAACTGTATCTCATATTCTTGTTGTTTGAAATTATTCATTGTGTGGTTAAATGATCTGAAAGCATCCAGAGGTTATAAATATCTGTGATTTTTCAGGCTGAGAAGCTACAGCAGGACCTTGAGGGGATGACCTTTAAATTGAAGACAGTAGAGCATCAGCTGAGTCAGGCCGAGGAACTGAGGAACGAGTTACAGGACAAAAAGGAACAGGTGGCAACCTTACGGAACCAGCTAGAGGCTGAGAAACTCCAGAGGTATGTATAAGTGTCCATTAAACAGGAAGTAGCTAGAGGCTGAGAAACTCCAGAGGTACATATAAGTGTCCGTTAGACAGGAAGTAGCTAGAGGCTGAGAAACTTCAGAGGTATGTATAAGTATCCACTAGACAGGAAGTAGCTAGAGGCTGAGAAACTCCAGAGGTACGTTTAAGTGCCAACTAGACAGGAAGTAGGTAGAGGTTGAGAAACTCCAGAGGTATGTATAAGTATCCACTAGACAGGAAGTGGCTAGAGGCTGAGAAACTCCAGAGGTACATGTAAGTATCCACTAGACAGGAAGTGGATAGAGGTTGAGAAACTCCAGAGGCATGTATAAGTATCCATTAGACAGGAAGTAGCTAGAGAACGAGAAACTCCAGAGGTATGTATAAGTGTCCATTAGACAAGAAGTGGCTAGAGAACGAGAAACTCCAGAGGATGTATGTGTGTATGTGTAGGAAGTGGCTAATCATGAAACTGCTAGCTATGGGTTAAAAACTCCAAAGGTGTGTGTGTGGGCAAAAGGACATTTATACTCCAGACCTGTATAATGACTTTTTCATGCTCTAGCATATTACTTCATGCATATCCACTTGCACACCTCTGGAATATCTCAAGTTCTACTAGTTACCTGTACATGTATAACTACTTCCTGTCTAATGAACACATTTTAAAGAGATGTGTACTACTTGATGTAACCTTAGTTCTGTTGTTGAATCTCACTTGAACATGTACATCTCAGTGGCATAGACATAATCTCAATGGCATGCATTTTCTTATCCTTGTTGTAAACATACATATATATCTTGGCAAGTATATACATATTCCAAAAGCTTACTTGTATACCTTACAGTCATACTTAAAGCAACAGACAATGGTTATGAAAGGAAAATCCACTATGTTGTCATATTGAGAATGCTTAGATGCAAATATCTATTTTAATTATTTGATACAATGAAAATCAAAAGATATCATCTGATTCAGTACTTTTTTCCTCATTTATTTTTAAGATATCTTTTTTATGATGTGATTTCTGTATTTGTAGAACTTTGTTGGATCAAACTGTTGCAGAATTAAAACACCAGGTGTCACTTCTGAAGTCTCGTGAATCCAAAGTTATGGACCAGAATCGTGAGTTACAGCACACGATGATCGACATGGAAACCAAACTGGATGACATGCATGAACGGAATCAGACTGCTCTAGATATGGTATGTTATGCTTCACCGGCTTTAGACAGGAAATTTTTTGCGTCTATATATCAAGCCCAATATATTTTGTATGACCTGTACAGTGCAGACTCGTTATTACGATGTTCATTTTGTCACGGTAAAATATCGTAATACCGAGGGCAATGTAATAAAAGTTCCCAATAAAATCCAGTAAAACATCGTTTTGAAAGCTTGTTGTTATATTAGGAGGTGTATTTTTCTCCTTTCGTTTCCTTCTATTCAAATTCTTCGTTAAAATGCAATATACATATACAGGTAAACTTCGGTATCTCGACATCGGATATGTCGACAACCTGGGATATGTCGACGTCCGTCCGCGGTCCCGGCAGTATTTACTATATAAATGATTTGCAGAAACTCTGATATGTCGACTTCGGTAATCTCGACAACCCTGGTTATCTCGACGTATATTCACAGTCCCAAAAGCAAAATTTACCTGGTATATGTCGACATCGGCAATTTTCTGCTCCACTGAACCTAACTGTTTGTCAGATAGGGTCGCTCGTCACGCACGGACGGCTCCGGGTATCTCGACGTCGTCAAAAATTCACATCTTTCACACCCATGTTATGACTGCACGCTGCTTAATTAATTCTATAGACTGTGTTTGTAGGTGAATCCAAAGTCCCCTCGGCGTCTTTGAAACGTTAATTGCTTAATGTTCAGTTTGGGTAATATCACTGATAAGTCTACACGATTCTGCTTAAATTTACAGGTGTTTATTTATGTCGAAACCTAACATAACTTTTAAAATTGAAAAAGATAACTAAATTACAAAGAATAATAAACATATTGAATAAATTCAACTAAAGAATTAAACGATGTTCTAATAATATTTCGTAGTTAAAATACATTCAACAGGAAATAATCCGATTAACGACACGATTAACCGAATCATCCGTAATTCATGCATCTGTAATATCACTACGTTAGTTTAGATACACAGAACTCTTAAAAAATTAATATTAATGCACATTCTTCCTGAATGAAATAAGAAAAAAAATAATTACGCATTTAATATGTTTTAGTATCTCGGATGTCGACTTTATCATGTTTATACGGTTCGGTTCGAAGTTTATAGAGCGCATTTCGTATCCTGTTCTGACAAAAAAGCAAGTTACACGCGAATGCTGGATGGAAAACTACAAAAATTTAGAACGATTTCGATAAAGAGAAAGAACAGGCTTTATAAATAAGATTTTTAAAAATAACTTCTTAGATTTTTAATAAAAATAGAGGGATTGCTGAAATAAGTTGATCTACAGCCTATATTGAAGTCATGTACGTATAATAAGCTTATACACATGTATGTGTTTGGTTATGCAGTGAAATCTTGGACGTCAAGTCTCATCTCTGATATCTCGACACCTCGGATATCTCGACATTTTCCGATGGTCCCGTCGATGTCGAGATAACGAAGTTTACCTGTAATTTATTAATAACTTATCTTGAATAGATATCTTCATGATGCTATTTCTTCTATTTCCTTCATTTTAAAAGAAATGTGTACATTTTTTATAAAAACTTTGACAATCTTCATTTATCTGCCGCCATTTCCTTTTACTTTTACTTTCATTTCTGTCTAGATAATGCGTTTGTAAAATTTTCAATGTTTTCGTATCGTTACTACATAAATAACAACCATACATCACTGGGCGGTTTTGGGTGTTCAGTGAGCTTAGAGCTGCAGTGAACAACTGATGAAAGTGGGCAGTGTGATAGGCATATTCCTGGACAGGATTTGAGAACACACAAGCTAAATGTCAAAATAAATTTGAATTTTTAAATTACTGAACAGAGTTCAATTAGCAGTTCAGCAATTATCGATTTGTATTTCTGCTGACACCTGTGAGGTAGTCCAAGCCACTATCCAAGCTGTTAAAACGTTAGTGGAGTTCAAATTTTGCCAAAATTATGTTTGATACCCAAGCTGTCAATTCCCGCTGTTTAACTGCAAACGAAATTACACATTACGTATTTAACATACATGCATACGATTAAATGTAACCCTTTATTTAATAAATAAATTTTACTTTTTATCCATAGTAAAAAAAAAATAAAATAAAAAACTTTACAGAGATAGATAAACTAGAGACTACATTTATAAATAAACAGTTTAATTGTTTAACAATGGCTTTGACATGTCTCCAATTCTGCTGACCTCGCTAGAAAAGTCAAGGTGTGTGCAGTCAAGCGTCACTAATCACCTAACGGTCCTGCAAGTAAACACTCTGTCAGAGCACAGGTGTTTCAATGTTTATTTAGCGTCTCCTTAAGTGTCTACAGTCGATCAACACTGAATAAACACGGGGTGAAAAAAAAAATTTGAACAGAATTTTTACATCGTAATACCGAGTCCCGGCATTTTAGGACATCATAATAAACAGTTCTATTTTGTATAGATTTGTTAAGAAATGGTTTTGTGCTGTGAATTTACAACGTAATAAGCGTTCTATCCTATAAAACCGTCACCGTAATAACGAGTCCGCACTGTATAATATGATTAATAATAATTATTAAGTAAAAAAAAAATCTTTACAAATCTTTGAATCAGCTTTGAAAGCATGTGACAACTACCTACATTTATATATATCTTATTCTAGATAATGCTTGTTTTGTATATATAATTGGCTTCCTTATACATCTATGTTATGTTATGCATGATTCAAAATTTTACAATAAGCTAAAAATAAAATAATATGTGGTAGCGTAATTTGCTATGGATGATGCTGTAGAAATGCTTTTTATTATCAATGTTAAACATGTAACCACTGTCAGAAATACAGGTAAACTTCGTTATCTCGACATCGACGGGACCATCGGAAAATGTCGAGATATCCGAGGTGTCGAGATATCAGAGTTGAGACTTGACGTCCAAGATTTCACTGCATAACCAACCACATACACGTGTATAAACTTATTATACGTACATGACTTCAATATAGACTGTAGGTCAACTTATTTCAGCAATCCCTCTATTTTTATTAAAAATCCAAGAAATTATTTTTAAAAATCTTATTTATAAAACCTGTTCTTTCTCTTTATCGAAATCGTTCTAAATTTTTGTAGTTTTCCATTCAGCATTCGCGTGTTACTTGCTTTTTTGTCAGAACAGGATACGAAATGCGCTCTATAAACTTCGAACCGAACAGCATAAACATGATAAATTAAAGTTGACATCCGAGATACGAAAGCATAAGTGCGTAATTATTTTTTTTTTCTTATTTCATTCAGGAAAATGTGCATTAATATTAATTTTTTAAGAGATTTGTGTATCTAAACTAAGGTAGTGATATCACAGATGCATGAATTACGGATGATTCGGTTAATCGTGTCGTTAATCGGATTATTTCCTGTTGAATGCATTTTAACTACGAAATATTATTAGAACATCGTTTAATTCTTTAGTTTGAATTTATTCAATATGTTTATTATTCTTTGTAATTTAGTTACCTTTTTCAGTTTTAAAAGTTATGTTAGGTTTCGACATAAATAAACACCTGTAAATTTAAGCAGAATCGTGTAGATTTATCAGTGATATTACCCAAACTGAACATAAAGCAATTAACGTCTCAAAGACGCCGAGGGGGGCTTTGGATTCACCTACAAACACGGTCTATAGAATTAATTACCGGTAAGCAGCGTGCAGTCAAAACATGGTTGTGAAAGGTGTAAATTTTTGACAACGTCGAGATACCCGGAGCTGTCCGTGCGTGACGAGCGACCCTATCTGACAAACAGTTAGGTTCAGTGGAGCAGAAAATGTCGACATATACCAGGTAAATTTTGCTCTTGGGACTGTGAATATACGTCGAGATAACCAGGGTTGTCGAGATTACCGAGGTCGACATATCAGAGTTTTTGCAAATCATATATATAGTAAATACTGCCGGGACCGCGGACGGACGTCGACATATCCCAGGTTGTCGACATATCCGATGTCGAGATACTGAAGTTTACCTGTAATGAAAATATTTTATGGAATAAACGGAACAATTCACAGGACAAGCCATTTTGACAAAAAAATGTTTCCACAATAACTGTTACAATGGATATTTGTGGTTTTATTGGAGAACTTTTTAAAAAAAATATGACTGTTAAAGTTTTTGATATGTCAAGATTTGAGAGGAGTTTGTCAGGTGAGGGTCGAATTTAGATTTGCAAAGCCCTATTCTGGGAGATGGTTATTTTTAGATTCTAGTGGGGAAATGATTGATTGAGATGTTTCAGATTATGAGTGTTGTATGAATGCAGGGATTGAAATGTATTTCCATTTGAGCAGGGTATAACCATATAGTTTTATCTAAAGGTTAGAATAGCTAGGATTGGGATACATGTATAGATGAGGGACATTGTGAGTATTTATTGCTAGGATTTGGAAAGATTGGAGAGATATTGTTCTCAAGTGCTGATAAGAGTTAAGATACTACTATATTTGAGGTATATTGCGAGTGTTTATTCTCTGTTTTCACGCCTCAGGACTCGGAGAGCTGGGAGGAAAACGGTGTAGAGGTATAATAATGAAATCACTGCTGACTGTTTGTCAGCAAAATAGCGCACAGCCAAGCACAAGTCTGATAATGTAAAACAGAACTAGACTCGGCTCATATTTAAATTTCTCCTAGTTTGATAATTCTATTCATTATGTAAATATGATACTTTAAGTTGCTTCATTTCTAAATCAGTAGGCTATGATTTTGATCCATGTTCATGCAATAAAGTGACCAAAAAAAATTCTATAACAAAAAGCATGTTATGTATGCAAATTAAGAGCTCTATATATATGGAAGCTTAACTCCTCTGCTGTGCTTTGACTAACCGCTGTTGTTCTGTTAGACTAAGTTGTGAAGACTTGTGGATGGCTCCATGAAAGCTTATAGTCATCTACATCTAATATCATTCAATACAAAATTCATTAAGATAAGATGCTGCTATCATCTGTATTCTCTTTATTTTATATCCCTACTTTCAGTATATGATCAAGAATAAATTGTTACATTTTCCCCCATCAAGAATATATCTAAATGAAAATTTAGTTGCTGTACCTTTAACAATTAACTCTGTCATAATGTTTCAAAAGAAAAAAAAAATACTCATAGCTTATTTTCTTTAAAAAATATCTTACCAATTAGATATCCATTGTAAATAGCAGATGTATGTGAATATGAAGCTATTTTTAAAATATAGTTCATATCATGCATGACCTGTGTCTCTGTGTTATTTCCCTTTACAGTTGAAGAGTATTTAGAAGAATTCCACTTTCCCTTCTTTTCTTTTTTTGTTTTATCAGTTTAAACATTATCTAGTTTTTTTGCAAATTATTTGTTTTTATTGCCTTGTAAATTTTCATCTGTAAATATATGTATTTCTGCTGGTTTCATTGATATAAGGGCAAAGGCTTTGGAAATACTATTATAATATAATATAATCATGATCCTAGTGAAAAGCACCAGAAAAGATTTGTAAATGTAGACATGGTAAAAAGAAAAATGTGAATGAGAGGGATTATAATTTATTATTATATACCCAACTGTTTGTCACTCAGTTTTACTGTTGAATTTATGCAATCACGTGACGGTGTGATCCGACGTTCCGGATCACCACACTGTGGTTTTCTGAATCCATATCACCCCTCTCTGAAACTGATGACGTAGTACACAGATAAATGACGTTTTTATTCTCGAGCATCAAAAAGTTCCCTAACAAAATGGTTTGTTTAATGTAGAAAAGTTATGTAATTGATCCAAAAACTTTCCTTTTATTATATTTTGCTAGTTGTAAAGGGGTATATAATAAATTTATCATTATAACAGTAACTTGATCCGAAGAGCAGTATTACGTCTCGTTGACAGGCGCGGATCATCAGATCAAACTCGACGCTTCGCGTCTCGTTTGATCTGATGATCCGCGCCTGTCAACTTGACGTGATACGGCTCTTCGGATCAAGTTACTGTTATAATAATATATATTTATGTATCAAGAGATTTTTTTGGTACAGAATTTCTTGCTATTCTCGATGCTTTTCACAATTAGTAATTGTAATTTCATCACATGACATCAAGCATGCAGGTCACGTTAAATCAGCTAAAACTTTGCATGATGTGAAGACGCATTTGTTTATTAAAGCTTGAGTGATACAAGGGTAGCTACCTAATATGCTGTTTGTTGTAAAGTTTGAATTATTTTATCTCAATCCTAGAAAATATGTATGAGATTATAAATATATGATGCATTATTTCTCAGTTAAAAGGCAGTCAGAGTATCTAGATTATTATTTTTTTATTGTGGAAAATTTTGTTGTTTTGTCTCAAAAGTATACCCAAATCTTCTTTTATTATATTATCCAGTAATTTTATCTGTATTATCCAGTAATTATCTCTATTATCCTGTAATCATCTTGAAATTATCCAGTATTTATTTCTGTGTTATCCAGAATTTAGAGTGTTATAAACTGTTTTTCTTTAGTGTATGTAGACTGCACAGGGATAGCCTATATCTACCTAGCTGTATATCCTGCATGTAAATAGAAGCATGTTTATAAAACTTGCATGTATTTGTATACCATCCTCTAACTGGTGACTATACATAAATTATTTAGTTTAGTGAGTATGAAGGTACTGTAGTTGAACTATCTATTACGGAATTTAATAAGGTAGAATCAGAGCTACACGTATGAGGAATGACTGTATCATTATGTTTTATTTAGTTTTGTCCCTGAGATTCATCGTATGATAGTGTCTCTTTTTGTAGGTGAATATCAAAAATATAAATAATTACTAAACATTTATAGTTTTAATTATAAAACAGCAGATTTCCAATGTGACTTGTGCTCTTATTTTTCAGCAAAAACATTATACAGAAGTCGGAAAGCGAGGCCTGCTAGACCAGATTCACAAACTCCAGAAAGAGGTCAAAGATTTACAGTATGAACTTCTGACAGTCAACGAACGACGAGAAATACAGGAAAGAAAGTACGAGGATCGTAAAATGAAGACAAAGGTCAAACTAATGAGAGCAAGGTAAGGTCAAGGTCAGTGAGAATTAATCTGAATGTGTGCGATGGCTGACATAGATTTTGAATGTTTATTTCAAGAATTATTTCAACTGATTGAATTTTTTTTACATTGAAAAAATATATGAATATTTATTGTATGTTTTAAAATTATTGAAATACTTGATGTTTAAATCTTGACAAAGAAGTGATAATATCAGAATAAGAGCAGTATTAAAATATATCGTCCACGAAATTACATAATGTGTATAGAAAACTATGTGACACCAGGAGCTTGTGATAAACTGGTTTGCCCATTTCAGGACATTTAACGTGGGGCATGTCGAGTCAGGACAGGAGTTTGTTGTGTATGTTAGCTTCTCAGTAGTCGGACACTCTAAATATAGTGCAGCTCTTTCATTGGTTGCTTATTTCTATCTTGCTCTCTGCTGGAATTCCTATTCTGTTTTATCTGCATTGTTTTGGTAGTTTTTAATCTTTGAAATATGCCTTAGTTTATAAGTTATGAAGAATATGCACAGCTGAATGACTGTGGGAGGTCGGAGGTCAGACAGAGTGTATTAGTTGTATTACAGTTCAGAGGTCAGGCAGAGTGTATTACTTGTATTACAATTCCTGTAGCTCTATCACTAAAACGAGTAAGAAAATGTATATGAAGTCAATAGAAATTAGACTAATTTTACCTGAATAAAGTAGATATATTTAGTGGGTTTTTTTTATTTTTATGAAAATTGATGAAGGTATTAAATTCAAGGGAATAGGGCACTCATTTACAGAAGTATATCCTTATCCTGCTCTGAGACCCATGCATTCTCAATTGGGTTCAGTTAATTAAGGGAAATTTCTCATTTAAAAAGTTATAATCAGTGGGCTTGCTTTATTATGGTTTACAAACACAATGTCAATATTAGTTAGAGGACAGAGGCTCCAGTAGTGATAATGATCTTTACATCATTTTAAGTTGGGGATATATATATATATATTAAAATAAAATCCAAGATAAACAAACAAGTTCACATTTAATTATTACACTAAGCGCTTTCGCCGTGAGGCTAAATAATTAACTTAAATGATAAAATGATAATAAATGATAAACTTTGTTACACTCTGAAGAGCCTCACGGCGAAAGCGCTTAGTGTAATAATTAAATGTGAACTTGTTTGTTTATCCTGGATTTTATTTTAATTTATAACCTACCTATACCGTGGACTTTTACTACAATTTCACTATATATATATATATATATATATATATATATATATATATATATATATATATATATATATATATATATATATATATATATATAAATTTTTTTTTGTTTTTTATGAAAAATTTTATTATCAGTTTCATAAATCATTTAATCATTTTTTTTCTTTAAATTATATTTTTGGTACTAATGCTATTTTTTATTGTTAATTTTTTGTTGTTGATAAATTGTATTATTTAAAATTTATTTTATATTTTAAACAGTTATAGCTTTACCTTGTGTGCACAGCATCTCTGAGAAGAGAGTTCACTTTTGATTTATGCCAAAAACTCTTTTGTTTTTTGCTTAATGTCATGAAAACTATCAAGATTCCTTTTATTCACAGATAATTTATGTATCTCCATTGTGTTGTGTTTATTTTAATTCCGTGCTAAGCTATATCTTTTTAATTACATTCACTGCATAAAATCATTTATTATGAACAAATTTGTGTAATTTTCATCATCATTCCTAATTTAATTAAATACTCATCGAGAAGAATGCAGTATAACTACTTCGCTGACATGTTATAAGACTTATAATCCAGTGTAATGGTGACACATACTTTTCTGTACAAAACATTGTAGGAGAAATAGTTTTTAAATTTTAATCAAACAAAGACTTGTTTAAATATGTTACTTATTTAAGTATAGATAAGTTTTATTATTCTATATAATGATTTTTTTCTTTAACAGAGAATTTTATGCCAAGGAGCGAACTCGTATGCAGGAACAGCTGAGGCAATATGATGATGACCTGAGACTGACTCGCTCAACACTCAGGAAAGAGATGGACTGGAAAGAAAAGATGGAAAAGAATTATCAGACAGTTAATCGAGAAAAACGTGAATACCTCACTCAGTAAGTTCACAATTACAATACTTGTAATATAGGAACAGAAAAGGTCACATCCAGGTCAGATTAATAAGAATTTTATAAAGAAGAAAAATTCCAATTATTTGCAGTTTCTGTTCATTTTCTTCACAGAGGTTGCACATACGAAATGAAATTTGGTATACAGATTTATCATAAAAATATCTAGGGCAAATTTTGTTTTGGGTACGATCGAGCAATTTTTGACAGAATTATGCCCCTTGGACTTTGAAAAATTCCAATTATTTGCAGTTTCCGTTCATTTTCTTTGCAGAGGTTGCATATTTGGTATACAGATTTATCATAAAACTATCTAGGGCAATTTTTGTTTTGGGTACAATCAAGCAATTTTTGACAGAATTATGCCCCTTGGACTTTGAAAAATTCCAATTATTTGCAGTTTCCGTTCATTTTCTTTGCAGAGGTTGCACATACTGAAATGAAATTTTAATGAAATGAAAGAAAGAAATGCTTTTTCTATTATATGAATTTAATTATGTAAAAATATGTTTCAGAAATGAAATTTTTAATATCTTTTCTAAGCTTTCAGACAAAATATGGTTTGGTTGCTTTTGAAAATCATAAAAAAACAAGGATTTTTACAAGTTTTTAAAATTTTAATTCCACTTCTAAGGGGAAAGGGGGGGCATTTATATGATTGATTGTCCTTAAGCTAGGGGGCTTATTTTGTTTCTGTGTAACATGTATCAAGTGCAGTAATATTTCCAGGTCGTTAGATCAGGATTTAAGGTTATTATCTATCATCATTTGCTAACATTTTATCCCCAGTATAAATCTCTTTGTTGGCTTCCTTGTGTTTGTAATATTTTCCCATGAATCCCTCTGTGTTTATAAATTTCTAATATAAATAGTAAACATTCACATTTACATTGTATGCTCATATTGTTTTTAGTACACATTGTGCTCACTTTGTTCATTTATATCTCTCATGGCTTTACTGTTTACATTTCTCTTCATATAATGCATTCTTACACATTGATTTTGATTCATAATTTAAAATACATGTATTAGATAAAAATAATTTCACATTCATGGAACAACAACATCAGTGTTAAATGTAAGTGTTGTAATCGTGTTAAAGTGTGCTTATAGTGTCTGTTGACATTATTATGTGGCAGATCTATACATGTTTGTGTGTGTTGTGACTTTTTCGACTTGATAAAGTTACTGGGTTTACATGTTTTTGTGTTATAGTTGACTTGAAAAATGTAGCAGGGTTTACATCATTTTCAGTGTTTCTTAAATTGATAAATGTGGCTTGGTTAAAGTTGACAGATAAATGCAGTAATGTTTGCATATTTTTTTATTTATTTATAAATTTAGCTAGTTTTACTTTCATTTTAGTTGAAATTCTTCCATCATTCTTTGATCCTTGCTTGCTTCTTTGTAGAACAAACATTTACTTTTCAGTTTATAGTTAAAATTAGCAGTGCTTAATATTGTTATAGTACAGTAGATTTTAGGACAACAAAATAATATCTATTTTAGGTTATTTAGGTGCTTTAGGTGAAGTTGATTTTATCAACAAATGCTCTTCTTCAAATTCTTCACCTTAGCAAAACTGAAAGCAGACCATCTATACTTGTTTGCACATTTCATTGACATATGTTTTACAGCTGTTTCTGACTAAAACCGTCTTTATGGTGACCTTTTTCAGTGAGTCAAATTTCTTACAGGCTGTCCGATATGGAGGAAGCCGTCCGCGAGAAGACTCGTATGGTCTCCATGTTACAGGTCCGCACCAAATTCCTAGAAGAGGAGAATTCCCGTTTACAGGATCGTATAGACTCTATCACCAAACAGAAGCAGGGCTTAGATAAACTCGTCAAAGAATACAAACTCACTGGCAAGGACAGGGACGTTCACGTAGGTTAACGGGGACCAGTTTACTATAGTTTGCCTTGTATGTAAATTAGAAATTTGCAAAATGATAAAAGTTTATTGATGAACCAAACATTGCTGATTAAATTTTTCTGTTATATCTTTGATAATTTTAAATCAACAGACTAATATATCAGTTACATATATAGATAATTAGTTATGGTTGCCAAATGTCCAGTTTCTCTCAGTATAGGAGTGACCCTAGTTAAAGTTATGTTGGGACTTGATCTTATGTTTGTATTATCTTTATTTTAGTTGTCCAGACTGGACCTCATGTTTTTATTTTATTTATTCCAGTTGTCGAGGCTCAGTCCAGACAGTTGACCTCTTTATTTTAGTTGTCCAGGCCAGACCTCATGTTTCTATTTTATTTATTCCAGTTGTCGAGGCTCAGTTCGGACAGTCGACCTCACAGTTTGACGGGAGGGACGAGTGGGATTGGGAACAGCGTCGACTCGAGCTGGGTCAATGAGCAGGATCATTACATCGATCCGTATCTGGGTTATCGCAATACGCAATCTTCTAATCTGGTGATCAGTAACTACCTCAGCCGGAGCTACGAGCCACACAGTCACGCAGTGGATCTATATCGCGGGGAAACGGGAAGTGAGGAATCCTACAGTAGGGAATTCGATACCTGACTTAAACCATCAACTTATCATCAGTGTTGACCAATCAAAAGCCATTATTTTAACCATAAACACATCACATGACTTGATACATTCCATGCCAAACGTTGCTTTTTTTTCACCACCTGGTGATGTATATAGGCAGTTTGTGCCATTCCTTTTACATTAATGCAGTAGAATAAATAAATTATATACATGTATAAAGTTTATTTTTAAAACTTAATTGTGATCAAGAATGTGATAAATTATTTTTATTTATTGATTAGTTTACTGTTATAGTATTAGTATAATTGATTAGAGTTTTTTTTTTCTTTTTTGTAAATTGTGCATTTATTTGATTTTAATTGTTGATATTTTGTAACAGGATGTCTGATATGTTGTGTACCTTCTACTTTTTAAAGATTTTTTCTTTAATTGTCAATATCTTAAGTTGACGTTTATATTAGATAAAGATGTAAGTTGTAATCTTTACATTCCTTTCTTCTTTTATATGATTGTCTCACTTGGTCTTGCAGTCCGTCCATACTTTACAAATTTTTATCTTTTTAAAAATGTTTTACCTAATTAATATTTATTTGACTAATTTAGAAGCTGCTTTGTTTTTCTCATCAGATGTAGACTGCAGCACAATCTGAATTGTGCCATCTAGTGGAAAAAGTCTAGAATGTATAGCTTTTAGTTTTCTTTAGTTCAGAAATCTTGTTACTGGTAAATTGGTTTTAGTTCTTTAGCTGAAAATATCTTAAAGCTGATCAAATATAAACGTGGTAGTTTATGTTGCACAATATGTAGAATTTTTCTTTGTAAAGTATTTTGTTTCGTTTTCAAAGAAAAATAATTTCTACAGTACAGTACCTGTTAAGTATAGCAAGAAAGTGAAGGGTAACCCTGGGAATGTTATCAAGAGAGTAGTAGTACAGGGGTCAAAGGTCAAACATTGTCCTACTTGTATTTTTCGACTTTTGTTACTTAGTTTTTATGTAAAGTGTAGTTTAGTGAAGTTATGTGAAGCATTACATCCACATACATACTGGGACAAATATTCCATGATCTAAAATGGAATGTCGAATTAGAAATATTTGGAAGATAAAATGAAGTATTTGGTGATTTATCAAATCAATGCATTTGCTTATACTTAAAGCACCTGTTTAAAACGAAGAACACAGTTTAATTTAAATGTTGTCCAATATTTTTACACTTAGAGTAGGTTTGATGTTGTAGTATCTTTATGATGTAGATCTTTTAGTGGTTAGAAGAAACAGGAGAATTTTTGTTCTTTTTCTTGCATTTGTAAGGAAGGGGACACAAGCAAGGAGTGTGGATTGATATTAAGTTGTTAAAAACACATTTTTTCAAGAGTTTAACTCTCTTTCTTAAACATTTGTACACAGAGATTTATTATTTAGACTTATTTTTATATTGAGTGAAAAACAGATGTAGATGTTTACATTGGAAGTATACAACAGTGATATTTTAAGAACTTGTCTGTGTGTTTATCTGTAGCTATCCGTCCTGTTTTTAAGTCCATTATAAATGATGTCTAGTCTAGAATTAGTCTATAATCTTGCAGCTCTTTATCTGGTTGTGTGAAGGAGACAGCTATTTTTCTGGTTAGGCTGAATGTCACAGCCTGCTTTACTTTCTGATTAGATTGTGTGTTGGAGCCATTTTGGTGCCTTGTGAACCATGCATTTAGTATACATGAAGACCTGAGTGGTAAACACTGTAAGAGGATTTCATATGTCTCATTATCATTATTAAGAAAATAAATTATATTTTTATGTCTAATGTGTTTTGTCATAATTTTCAATGTTTAATATACATAGTTTTGTAAAATGTTATCTAGGACATCTATCAGATGTTGGTAAAACTTTCACTCTTAATAGGTTTTCTGGTGAACCTACAGGCTTGTTTGTTGACAGATCATCATATAAACTGTTTAGACTTCAGTTTCAAGAGTTCATATGGTTCCATCATTGGAAATTCCTTTTAGAGGTTTCCCATTTCAAAATTACATGTGCAAAGAAAACTCATACTTTTCATATTTTGTCGGGTTGATTACCCAAACAAGAGATACACTGTGTATCATAAGATAATCCCAAAAAAAATGCAAACAACAATTTTCAATGAGCTGGTTGGAAACAGTCCATAACAATTCAAGGCAATTCACATACACAGAAAGGATTGTACCAAAGAATCTGAAAACTTTAATTATAACATCGCATTTTAGATTTGGAGGATCTGGATAAGTAGTTTAACTGTTAAGGATGGCATTTAATTGGTCAAGGGTTTAATTCCAGGCATGGATCACTTGCTAAACTCGCACCATTTTCCCCATACATTTCCACGTACGTATTTGATTTACAATATGTATACAGGTCAAATTCCATCATGTACTTCTCATACTTTTAAAAAAGTAAGTGAAAATCAGTTGAAACTTGAGGTATTATGAGAAATGTGAATCAATGATCAAACTGCAATATTCTTAATTAATATTTTATTAAAAAGATTTTGAAAAATTGAGCTAATTTTGGTTAAAAGTCCTTGTTATTTTATCCAGCTGTTCCTTTGATCAGTATTTGCTTGTGACACGGTTGTCCACAATTTTGTGACTAGATTCTTACACAGTAGGACTTGAAGAGCCCTCTCTATAGTTATTTTTTTCCCATGTGGTGGTTCCTATAGTTCATCTTTCCTGTGGTGCCTGGGTGGGCGCCTCCTAGTGGGGTCAGGTTTGTTGTCCCCTACGTATGGTCTCCGTAAGTTCTTGTGACCATGGAGGTCCCAATATGCTTTGGCACTGCGGACACATCGGAAGCCAAGATTCTGAGCCGTATAATCCGGCTGTAAACCCATTCTGAAAAATAAAAATCCATCACTGTAAGAATAGGCATGACTGTAATTTAAATATTTGACATGCAATAAATAACATGTTTTTTAATCAAAATTTTTGGTTGTTTATTGGGGACGAATTTTGCTACCTGTACAGAAAATTCATATTGAGAACCATGTTCTCACGTTCCCCATGAACCATGTATCGGTTTCTCTCATTTCATTAAGTTTTTTTTTGTCAGTCATTAAGAGCATTGTACGTCTTACCTTTGAGCTGTCCTGACGATATGATTACAGTGGCCGTCCCGGCTATCTATGAAGGATCCGCCCTTGACCACATACATTAACTCCTGGAGTTTCCTATCCACAACTCTGTCGTAGTACCGTGTGGCTGTCCACTCCCAAACATTCCCTATCATGTCGTATACACCTATAAAAGTTCACAATTGCACATTCGCACATTATACAGCATTCAAAAATGAAATCAGCAGGATAATCTACAAATACATCAGGTTTACCTATATGGTTTTATTCATGGGATATGAAAATTAAAGATACTTTATAACGGTTGATCAAATGTATAATCAGCGTCAATATTTTTTCTGGTTCTTGTGTGTTTTTCTCTTCAATAAAGGTACAGCAAGACGTTTGGTAAAGAAGTTGTACTGCTACAAACCAAAAGCGTTCTGTGTCTGGTAAAAATCGACAGGAGAGGTCCCATCCCAATGATCAGCCTTGGTGTTCCCGTTAGGAAACTTTCCCTGTAAAAATAAAGAAGATGTGGTCAGCCCTGGCCTTCCCGTTAGGAAACTTTCCCTGTAAAATTAAACAAGATGTGATCAGCTCTGGCCTTCCCGTTAGGAAACTTTCCCTGTAAAATTAAACAAGATGTGATCAGCCCTGGGTTTCCCATTAGGAAATTGCCCTGTAAAACTAGACAAGATGCGATCAGCCCTGGGTTTCCCATTAGGAAATTTCCCTGTAAAACTAGACAAGATGTGATCAGCCCTGGGCTTCTCAAGAGGAAACTTTTCCTATAAAAGTAAACTAGATGTGATCAGCCCCGTTGTGTTTCCTGTTACGAAACTTTCCCAGTAAAAAGAAAAAAGATGTTAGCTTTTCAACACGTGAAAAGACGCTTGCTTTGTGGCAAGTTTGATTGACATTGACCCAGTGGTGAAAGAAGTCGAAAATGTAACTCTAATACATGTAATTAAGTTACAGACCCTTACACATGTGGGAAGCAACTTCGGGGGGGGGGGGGCAACCTTAACCTAAATTCTTGACACTGCAACCCACCCACCACCCCCCC
Source organism: Saccostrea echinata (assembly GCF_033153115.1). Taxonomy (NCBI): domain Eukaryota; kingdom Metazoa; phylum Mollusca; class Bivalvia; order Ostreida; family Ostreidae; genus Saccostrea; species Saccostrea echinata. The sequence goes on from NW_026889779.1 coordinate 32,570,401, forward strand.
CCCCCCCCCCCCAAAAAAAAAAAATCATATTTCATGTGCAAATTAAACATGAATAAAAGCTAGATTGAAATTAATATTTTTTTTCGATTACATAACTTTACATATAAACATGACACCCCCTCCCTTCCGATCATTTTGCCTGTATACATGTACTTACAGCATTGTTATCTACAACAAAGCTAATAATTATACTGTGGTTTCCCCTCAAGAACAGGGTCTAAATGACAAGTCTTAACCTACAGGCGAATATATAAGAATTGGAGTGGGCAACAATCAATTCCTATCAATATGGACTCTCTAAGAGGTACAAAAGTTAAATCAACATATATCACTTGCCTCAGCCTTGTCATTAGTCATCAGGCAGCGGTCTTAAAAGTGGGGGACAACTTCCCGAAACCTTTGACAAGGAAAACCAAAAAAAAAAAACCTAAACTGATCAAATAGTTGGGGGGGGGGACTTCCCAAAATAATCTGACAAGCAAAATAAAATTAAAAAAAAAAAGAAACTAATCAGGTGTCCAAATCCTGGGATTTTCCAGTGCTCAACCTTACAGCAACAAAAAGTGGGGAGGCCAACATGCATCTAAATGAAAATTTTCTATGGCACAATACCATACTCAGAAAAAAGGGGGGCTCCCCCCCCCCCCGGCGTTCTGCATTGTTCTAGGGGTCTGGTCATAGGGCTCCACTCACCTGCCAGAGGTTGGTCCGATTCCTCTGATATCGATCTCCCCACGGATAAATCTTAGCTGTAGAAATAAAAATAGAGCCTTTACATCCATACAACAAGATGACACAAGCCTATTTGATTGCAGAAAAACAACGCTGTAAGCACGAACTAAACTTTCTGAAAATTACAACTTTTCCAATGTTCTACATGTAAAACAATTGCTTTGATGAAAAACGTACATGTACATGTATGTACAGCAAATGTGAATTCTTTCTTGTGAGAAAGAAAGTAGAATTCTCTCTCTCTCTCTCTCTCTCTCTCTCTCTCTCTCTCTCTCTCTGAGTCTCTCTCACCGTGAAGTCCCCCACGAGCTGCAAATTCCCACTCGTTCTCAGTGGGCAATCGCTTCCCTACCCACGTGCAGTACGCTTTGGCATCCTCCATACTGACATGTACCACGGGGTGATCCAGGCGGTCTCTAATGGTGGAACCTAAGCCCTCAGGCTACAATATATCAGCGGAATGATTTCACGCTTTATTATAAAAAAAAAAACCTGTACAGTATTCACTATAGAGAGCAGTTTGGATAATAGAAGTACATACTCAATTTAAATGATCAAGGAGTATAACTATACCTAACCCCCCACCCCCACCCCCCACCCCCCAATGCTAGTTTCTGTAAATTGCAATTAGTTGGAGAAAAAATTTCCTTCTGCAATCATTCTACTTAGAATTTTAAAAAAGTCTAAATTTAAACCACTTGGCAATGTCACCTTGTTCCACGCTGCGCCCCTAACGGAGACCCACCATGTTCCCTGTGGGACGTCCCGGCCCCGGTCAAGGACGGTGGGGGACAGGAAGGGTTTTAGGACCCAGCTCCACCCGTGATGTTCTGCTGTCGTCACATACCGGGGCTTGGCTTCCTTGAACTTCCTTTACACAATAGTGAATAAAATGTTTTATAATATCTGATACTCTACGTAATGAAGTACTAATGCATGTATTTTAATAAAAATTCAGCTAAAAATGCTTTCAGTTATGTTATCTTCAATTAGGTCATCAATTCTACCATGAAAACGAATACAGAAGTGTTTATTTTCATCGCGAATATTATTAATTGCAAATTGGTGCTTTGGATTTCTTAAAAAAGATTTTACGTGGGAATATTTACAAATAAAATCTCAACAGTTTTATTTTTTTCTTCAAGAATGCATGCTATTATGGGTTAAAGAACAACCTCAAAATTTATTAAAATCCTGGGCACAATTTTGAAAACGTGCCTATAGTATTTTTTTTCTTGTTGGTTTCAAATTGATTATCATGTATAGTAGTCATTTAAGATATAAAACTCTTCTAGACTGATACCAGAATTGTGCGTTGGTGACGGGGTGGGTGTCTATGTAGTACGGTTTTACGTCAGCTTCTTGCATGGGATACTCTCCACTATCTGACTCAGGGTCGTTTATGCCTTTTAGGAACTTCCCTCCCATAATGACCTTCATGTAGTCTAGGTAGTCATATTTATCTATAACTGAAGGAGACAAAATCTTAGCGTGCCACTGATACTCATTTCGTAGTGTGTAAGTCTATGAAAAATTGATTGGGTATCATAAATTAAATCAGGTGAACCTAAACGTGAAAACAAATTTCTAAAAGTCTTACTTTCTGAAATACTTTGAGCAGATACCTCTCGTAGTAAAACGACAGCGTTCAGAGCGAGGATAAATTTCCAGACCACCATCTTGTCAAAAAGGAGGGCGACAGCTGCAGGACCACGTGTCCAGAAAACAGATCGAACTCTGCCTATCTAGTGCGCTGTCTTTAGTTATAATTGGAAATCTATACCTTCTTCATCCTTTCGACCGAAAGCGCAGACATACGCAACACAAATTTGCATTTTACATGCGTTCAACAATGAAATAAAAAATTTTGTAACAGGGTGTTGGAAGCAATATTATTTTTTTTTAAAAGATGATAATCGATATCTTCGGAAAAACAATGTGTTTCGCAATTGGTTTCACTGTTACCTTGCCAGTATTAGTTTCCGGTTTGTTTCACGTGGAAAGTGTGTCTGAATTTCATAACTTAACTAATCAAGTTTCAGCGTTCTTTCAACTCTGGTATGAGTATTTTTATATGTGGTTTATATACATTTGTTGGATTTTTATTGCATATGATTTACACAAAAATTATATATTTAATATTTGTATAATTTACTGAATTTGTGCTGTAAAAATGTTTGATAAGACTGTAGCAACACATATTCTGACATTGTTAAGATATGAAGTTTTTGATATGTCAAGCATTGAAACCGTTAATTTGTGTAACTGTACAAAGAAGTTTTACTTAAGGTATTCAAGGCATTATCCTGTTATTAGCATCGCGATGCTAATAATTTTTGACGTTATTGACGTTATTGGCGTTAAAAATCATTTATAATATGATATAATATTAATGTTTTTTCTTTACATTCCAATTGCATTTATTCCATTGTAGGCCTATGTGATTTTTTAGAAATTACCTTATTTTGAATGGCAACTGACTTGTGACTAAGTGGTTGGTATATATAAATATATATATATATCATAAAACTTTTCAATAATTGTAGCATGATTCAAAGAAGTTTTAGATGATGTATGACTCGATTGTAAGGCACGGTAAAACATTTTTAAATATTACAAAGTTTTTCGCTTCCGTTTCCATACACTAGTACCTTGCGTATATATTTTTTTCTCTCCGAAGTAAATTTATAACAGAATAAATGTATTGATTGAAAATGGGAAGAATTACTTTATTCCGTTATAAATAAATTGGGGGGGGGGTATGAAAAGTAGGGAGGGTGTCTTGATTGTGCTAATAATTGTTGTAATGGACCATTTATTCTGTAATTATTGTATAAATTATTTTTTGACAAAAATTTTATACTCGGAATAAAACTATTGATGAAAAATGGTATGAATTCAAAAGATGTACTTTATTCCGTTATAAATAAATTTAAAAATGAAAGGAGAGTGTGTGATTGTCCTAATAATTGCTGGAATGTAACAATGCATAAATTTTATTCTCTCCGAGGTAAATTTATAACGGAATAAATGTATCAATGATGAAATATGGTATGAATTCATAAGATGCACTTATTCCGTTAAAGAATTTGAAAAAGGAGGGAGGAGGTAGGGGATTGTGCTAATAATTGCTGGAATGTTCCATTTATTCAATAATTAGTGTCTAATTCTTTCCTATTTCAGAGATATATTTATAACGGAATAAAGGTATTGATGAAAAATTGTATGAATTCATAAGATGCACTTTATTCGTTAAAGAATTTGAAAAAAAGGAGGGAGGAGGTAGGGGATTGTGCTAATAATTGCTGGTATGTTCCATTTATTCAGTAATTAATGTATGATTTCTTTTCTATTTCCGAGGTAAATTTATAACGGAATAAATGTTTTTATGTAAAGTGGTGTGAATTTAAAAGATGTACTTTATTCTGTTACAAAATATGAGAAAAAAAATTGAAAAAGGGGACTGATTGTCCTATAATAATGGTAGAATGTAACATTTATTAATTTATCTATTATTTCTTTCTCTGCGAGGTATAACTTTATTTGTATTGAAGGAATACACCTTTTAACCCGTTAAAGGCAAAAAAGAATTTTCTCCAGAATTAATTTAATGGAATAATTGCAATGCATTAAGATTAACAGTAAATGCACATTTACATTAATTTTCTTAATATGGAAAGGGGGATCTTTTGCCACATATTGCTGTTGTTTAGAAACGGAATAAGTGTACTTAGTCTAATTAAGGCAATAGAAGTAATGTAAAAGTCATATTTTCTTTCCTTATATTAAAAGGGAAGTTGTATTTGAAGTTCATTAAATTACAATTTATGACATAATACAGGTAATATGTACTTTTAGGGCCGGTACACACGGTAAGGCTTGCCTTATAAGTCTAAAACCTTACGTTTTGCAGGCCGTACGGCTCTCGTGTCCACACGTTAAGGCAAGACTTACAAGATTATATACAACATTTCCATAAATCCCACGTGTTTCCAGCCATAAATAGTGCATTAATATTCAGTCATTAAAATAGAAGAACAGATTACTAGGCTTTGTAATAAATTAAATTATACCAACAAGTACATATTCACACTTCGTAAAAAAGAGGAAGAGGTTGGACAGAAGCATTTATGGATATTTTCATTAGCTTATTCGAAAATACTTTGTGTTCACTTCAATATACCCACGTGTATGGTTTGATAAAAATAGAATGACATTTGGGCGAATGATTTTCATTGGTTGAGAAGAAAATTTCAGCTAAGTCTTGTATTAAGAAATAGAGCAGTGTTCTATTTGTAAGTCAGACTTGTAAAACTCGAAAAACCGTGTATTAAGGGTGTACACACGGTAAGGCAAGAACTTATGTTCCATGACTTATAAGGCAAGCCTTATCGTGTGTACCGGCCCTTACAGTTTTTGAGTAGTACTCTCGTTTATTATGTTCCCCAAACGAAGTTTGGGAACATATTGTTTTTACTCTGTTTCTTATTATTATTAAGTCTTCCGTTCACAACGGAAGACTTATAGTGATTGTATTGTTTCTTTTTAAGTCTTCCGTTCACAACGGAAGACTTATAGTGATTGTATTGTTTCTTTTTATTATTATTATTATTAGGTCTTCCGTTCACAACGGAAGACCTATAGTGATTGTATTGTTTCTTTTTATTATTAAGTCTTCCGTTCACAACGGAAGACTTATAGTGATTGTATTGTTTCTTTTTAAGTCTTCCGTTCACAACGGAAGACTTATAGTGATTGTATTGTTTCTTTTTATTATTATTATTATTATTATTATTCCTCCCAAATTTTGTGAGCGCGATTTCTCAGAGATGGTTGGATAGATTTTCACAATTTTTCACATGATAGTAGGCTGATATATGAAGTTTATATAAAATTCCGTTTTTTGAAAAATTCACTTCCGGTCCGAAGTTACGGCCGAATTTCCAATTTTTAAATGGACTTTTGTCCGGAATTTTTCTCGGAAACGGTTTGAGGTAAAGATGTGAAATTTACAGGAGTATTAGATCATGACATTCTCTTTGTTTCGAAGCTGTTTTCGTGTGTTTCCGGTACTTCCTGTCCGAACCGGAAGTGAACTTGTGTTTGGTCAATTTTCAACTTTTTTGTTTTTTAATATTTTTTCAAGATATTATTATGTATAACAGAGGTTATTCTACAAATACTAAATATATAATTTGTTTTAAAATTGGATTGCGCATTTTCTAGATTTTAGGTACCGTCATTTTCCCCATTTACCTAGTGTGTATACAATGGGCAAAGAAAGATAACTCTGACTTGTAAGTGAGAATAGAACTTTCGAGATAAAGGCGGAAATAGTATCGATGACGTCAGAGACATATACACTCTCCATATCAAAAATATTTAGACGTTCCATATGCACTCTTCTAAATGTAAGAGTACGTTGGTTACCGCTTCCAAAGCATGTATAGTTTAAAGTTGCCAGTGTAGTGTAAGTCTGTATTGACAGTTAATTGATTTACATATGAATATATCTAAAAAGAAAAATTAATATATATGCTAGGTACCTAATTCAAGTAAATATATTATAAGCACTGAATATACATTTATAGTGATGGACAGGCATGCAATTTTATCTATCTCGTATAGTAAGTTCAGAATACGATAGTTATAAGCCTTCTATAATGTAGACGATTTATTATTCTCTATGATTTGAATGCGAAATTATCCCGATTTCCGAGTTTTATTTTCGATATTAAAAAAAATTACATACACTCAAAAAAGGAATTGAGCGATAGAAAATTGTAATACAGTACTGTTTTAAAGCCTTTATAAATAAATTGATATCTGCCACTTAAAAGAAAGAAAATCAATCTATAGATTAGATTTGGTTATTACATGTATATTTGATAAAAAGGTTAAATTATTTATGACACATGATCTATACTCTATATACCAAGGAATTAAAAAAGACGATTCTTGAATTCTTGTGAAATACTCAAAGAGTAAAAAAAAAATATGTGAAAACGCGATCCTGTGTGAAATAATGGTACGCTATATGTTTCTTTTGAAAAAAAAAAACCATGATAAAAAAAGTGCACAGGTCTCTTGATATGTGGGATAAGTATACCTGAATGAACACAATTTTATGCAGTGATATATAATTATGTACATGCAGCTGACGTCCGTACTTTTCCTTATAATTAATAAAACATAAAACTATTTAATTCCTTTGAAGCCTCCTCCCCCCCCCCCTCCCATCTTGATTAATATTTGGAGACGTTCGTGCAGCTAGGCATTTGAATTATATATTCGTTTTAGATTTAAATCTGGAACATGTGAATATAATTACCATTTACATGTATACAGAATTTCATATTCTATAATGGTAGATTTGACATTATGAAATGTTCAAATTACGTCTGAGAGAGAGGGGGGGGGGGGGAGAGAGATTCCCTCTTAATCCCGATCCTCCTATCCATTTACATAGACCAAAAATTAGTTCTGTATCGGTCACACCCATTCTTTATTAAATGTTTTCTGATTTCATAGTCAGTCATGGTCACATCCTGTATATTTTTCAGCTTAAAAAGTATCACACGAAGTGCACGTGTGTTGACCTGTCAATCAAAATCACTTGACGCTGTATTCACTGCAATTAAGTAGCCTGAGTTCGAAATGATCTTGAAATACGATCTTTAAGTAAATCTGATGCAACAAACTTGTGAAAAAATAGAATAAAATAAAAAAAAAATACCTCGGTATTATGAACTTCGATTGTGGGACGTGGAGACCGGTCCTTTGGATGAGATCGTATAAATCGAGGTCCCTTGTCGCAGAAGGTGCTGGCATAAAAAGATCCCCACTGCTCAATTGCGATAAGTGCCAAAGTATAGGACAAAAATTTGCAGTTTCCACCGGCGAGTGGTGGCGACTCCATGTGAGTGAAAAATTCTGGAGGGGGACGTTAAACAACATACATATAATCAATCAATCAATCAATCGATTGCTGAAGAATTACTGTAATTGAATAATCTGTCTTATAGGTATGCTGTCAATTCTTGATATTATAACTTTACAAAACTCAGTGACTTTACGTTTAGTGTGATACTAACTTAATTCAATATATTTTTTTATAACACCATCACAATTATGCCAAAACATACACACAGTGAAGTTTATGATAGTACGGTGTTCGTTCGTCTGTTTGTTTTTCTTAGAAATGATTGCAAACAATTTTTTTAAATGCTAATGATATACGTATATCTCTTATAGGTGCCAAATGTATTATACAAGATTGATAATGAAAATCAAAGTACCTTAAGTACTGAAAGGACTTTTTTCCAGTTATTTTTTTCTTTCACAGTAAATATGATATGTATGTTTTTTACACAGAAAAAAGCAAATTCTTACAGATTTAGAAGAACGGAAGACTTTTTTGTTGCCATGGCAACAAGAGTCTAGTTATTATTATTATTATTATTATTATTATTCCTCCCAAATTTTGTGAGCGCGATTACTCAGAGATGGTTAGATAGATTTTCACAATTTTTCACATGATAGTAGGCTGATATATGAAGTTTATATAAAATTCCGTTTTTTGAAAAATTCACTTCCGGTCCGAAGTTACGGCCGAATTTCCAATTTTTAAATGGACTTTTGTCCGGAATTTTTCTCGGAAACGGTTTGAGGTAAAGATGTGAAATTTACAGGAGTATTAGATCATGACATTCTCTTTGTTTCGAAATTGTTTTCGTGTGTTTCCGGTACTTCCTGTCCGAACCGGAAGTGAATTTGTGTTTGGTCAATTTTCAACTTCTTTGTTTTTTAACATTTTTTCAAGATATTATTATGTATAACAGAGGTTATTCTACAAATACTAAATATATAATTTGTTTTGAAATCAGATTCCACATTTTGCAGATTTTCGGTACCGTCATTTTTCCTAGTTACCTAGTGTGTAAACAATGGGCAAAGAAAGATAACTCTGACTTGTAAGTGAGAATAGAACTTTCGAGATAAAGGCGGAAATAGTATCGATGACGTCAGAGACATATACACTCTCCATATCAAAATATTTAGACGTTCTATATTCACTCTTCTAAATGTAAGAGTACGTTGGTTACCGCTTCCAATGCATGTATAGTTTAAAGTTGCCAGTGTAGTGTAAGTCTGTATTGACAGTTAATTGATTTACACATGAATATATCTAAAAAAAAATAATTAATATATATGCTAGGTACCTAATTCAAGTAAATATATTATAAGCACTGAATATACATTTATAGTGATGGACAGGCATGCAATTTTATCTATCTCGTATAGTAAGTTCAGAATACGATAGTTATAAGCCTTCTATAATGCAGACGATTTATTATTCTCTATGATTTGAATGCGAAATTATCCCGATTTCCGATCGATATTGAAAAATATTACATACACTCAAACAGGAGCTGAGCGATAGAAAATTGTAATACAGTACTGTTTTAAAGCCTTTATAAATAAATTGATATCTGCCACTTAAAAGAAAGAAAATCAATCTATAGATTAGATTTGGTTATTACATGTATATTTGATAAAAAGTTAAATTATTTATGACACATGATATATACTCTATATACCCAAGGAATTATAAAAGATGTGAAAAGACGATTCTTGGATTCTTGTGAAATACTCAGAGTTAAAAAAAAAATATGTGAAAACGCGATTCTGTGTGAAATAATGGTACGCTATGTTTCTTTTGAAAAAAAAAAATGAAAAAAAAAATTGCACAGGTCTGTTGATATGTGGGATAAGTATACCTGAATGAACACAATTTTATGCAATGATATATAATTATGTTCATTAACTGACGTCCGTACTTTTCCTTATAATTCATAAAACATAAAACTATCTAATTCCTTTGAAGCCCCCCCCCCCCCCCCCCCGTCTTGATTAATATTTGGAGACGCTCGTGCAGCTAGGCATTTGAATTATATATTCGTTTTAGATTTAAATCTGGAACATGTGAATATATATAATAACCATTTACATGTATACAGAATTTCATATTCTATAATGGTAGCTTTGTCATTATGAAATGTTCAATTTACGTCTGAGAGAGAGAGAGAGATTCCCTCTTAATCCCGATCCTCCTATCCATTTACATAGACCAAAAATTAGTTCTATATCGGTCACACCCATTCTTTATTAAATGTTTTCTGATTTCATAGTCAGTCATGGTCACATCCTGTATATTTTTCAGCTTAAAAAGTATCACACGAAGTGCATGTGTGTTGACCTGTCAATCAAAATCACTTGACGCTGTATGCACTGCAGTTAAGTAGCCTGAGTTCGAAATGATATTGAAGTATGATCTTTAAGTAAATCTGATGCAACAAACTTGTGAAAAAAATAGAATAAAATAAAAAATAAAATATCTCGGTATTATGAACTTCGATTGTGGGACGTGGAGACCGGTCCTTTGGATGAGATCGTATAAATCGAGGTCCCTTGTCGCAGAAGGTGCTGGCATAAAAAAGATTCCTCACTGCTCAATTGCGGTAAGTGCCAAAGCATAGGACAAAAATTTGCAGTCTCCACCGGCGAGTGGTGGCGTCTCCATGTGAGTGAAAAATTCTGGAGAGGGACGTTAAACAACATACATATAATCAATCAATCAATCAATCGATTGCTGAAGAATTACTGTAATTGAATAATCTGTCTTATAGGTATGCTGTCAAATCTTGATATTATAACTTTACAAAACTCAGTGACTTTACGTTTAATGTGATACTAACTTAATTCATTATATTTTTTTTATAACACCAACACAATTATGCCAAGACATACACACAGTGAAGTTTATGATAGTACGGTGTTCGTTCGTCTGTTTGTTTGTCTTAGAAATGATTGCAAACAATTTTTTTTAAATTGGTAATGATATACGTATATCTCTTATAGGTGCCAAATGTATTATGCAAGATTGATAATGAAAATCAAAGTACCTTAAGTACTGAAAGGACTTTTTTTCCAGTTTTTTTTTTCTTTCACAGTAAATATGATATGTATGTTTTTTACACAGAAAAAAAAGCAAATTCTCACAGATTTAGAAGAACGGAAGACTTTTCTGTTGCCATGGCAACAAGAGTCTAGTTATTATTATTATTATTATTATTATTCCTCCCAAATTTTGTGAGCGCGATTACTCAGAGATGGTTGGATAGATTTTCACAATTTTTCACATGATAGTAGGCTGATATATGAAGTTTATATAAAATTCCGTTTTTTGAAAAATTCACTTCCGGTCCGAAGTTACGGCCGAATTTCCAATTTTTAAATGGACTTTTGTCCGGAATTTTTCTCGGAAACGGTTTGAGGTAAAGATGTGAAATTTACAGGAGTATTAAATCATGACATTCTCTTTGTTTCGAAGTTGTTTTCGTGTGTTTCCGGTACTTCCTGTCCGAACCGGAAGTGAACTTGTGTATGGTCAATTTTAAACTTTTTTGTTTTTTAATATTTTTTCAAGATATTTTTATTTATAACAGAGATTAGTCTACAAATACTAAATATATAATTTGTTTTGAAATCAGATTCCACATTTTGTAGATTTTCGGTACCGTCATTTTCCCTATTTACGTAATGGGCAAAGAAAGATAACTCTGACTTGTAAGTGAGAATAGAACTTTCGAGATAAAGGCTGAAATAGTATCGATGACGTTGTCGATGTCTGCATTCTATTTAGACGTTTCATATTCACTCTCTTCTACATGTAAGAGTACCTTGCTTTCCACATTCAGTGTATAAAGTTGCCACTGCAGTGTAAGACTGTACATATTGACAGTTATTGAAGAATGCATATGTATTTACACATGTATATATATCTAAAATAAACTGATATATGGCAGCTAGCACATTCAAGTAAATATATATTATAGACAGTATACATTTATAGTGATGGAATGTAATCGTAATACAGCTTTAAAGCTTTTTGATATAAACTGAAACCCGTCACTTAAAATTAGGCGAAAAGGCGATTCTTGTGAAATACTCAAAGAGTTAATAAAATATTATGTGAAAAGGCGATTGTGTGTGAATTATGGCTCTGCTAGATGTTTCTTCTGAAAAAGAATTATTACAGTGATAAAAAAAATGCACAGGTCAATTGATAGGTCGGATAAGTATTAAACTATCTACATTGTACTTCCTTTGAAGCGCCCCACCCCTGTCTTGATTTATATTTGGAGAAGGTGGCGCAAATAGGCGGTATTTAAGTTATACATGTGGTTATAGTTTCTTCATATTCTATAATGGTAGATTTTTTCTCATAATATGAAATTATGATACTGAAATGTTAAATTTAGATGTCGAGAGAGAGAGAGAGAGAGAGAGAGATTCCCTCTTAATCACTCCTCCTATCCATATATACATAGAGCAAAGAAATGTTCTATATCTTTAATAAATGTTCTTTGATTTCAAAGTCAGACATGATCACAACCTGTTTTTTCTGCTTAAAGTATCACACGAAGTGTTTGGCCTGTCAATCAAAATCACTTGACGCTGTATGAACTGCAGTATTCTATATAAAAGTATTTCGCCTACTACCATTTAAACGGAAAGTACCTTTTACTATAAATAGACTTACTTGATGCATAATTATGCTGTATTGAATTTTGGAAACTGACTTTGTGAAATACATGTACATGTACAGAATACGGAACTGCTTCTACATGTAAATTATAGAAAATATTTCTGGGTAAACCTATGCTCTGATTCGGGCTATAAATTCAAGAGAAATACTTTCAAACTGTATACGAGATATCGTCAACATACCTGCACTGCTCTTGCACCTGGTGCGAAGTATTTACCTTGAATACCATCTGGTTCCAATGAAATGCATCTACAATGTACTTATTTTCGGGATTCTGTTCATAACTTGAATGAACAACACTTAATAGAAAATAAAGATGTTATCCTAAGAAAATGAGATAATTGTACAATTTATGGATTTTTTTTTAAATTCTAGGCTTAAATTATAAATCAAAATTTATATAAACGAATTTAATGAAATGATGTCCATAAACTACACCCGTTGATTTATATCATTTGTATAATGTTTATATTTTGTTTGTATAATTTAGTCTTTAAAAAACTTTTTAAAAATACTGCGTTTATGGTACATGAACTTTTGGATCATCGGTTTTTCTGTGTAAAACAAAAAATAATTCTCGGATAAATTTTATTGAACAAAGAATAGGGTGAAATAATTCTAACATTCTAAAAAACAAAATTCACCTGGCGTTATTTTTTCTCGCTATTAAAATCATGTATTTTAAGAAAGCGAAACAGATTGTCTGGTTCCGCCGTGATTACGCAAGACGAGTAAAAACAAATTTAATTTATAGTATTTACATGTGTAGTATATAGTATTTCATTCAATACATGACTATATTTTTAAGAAGTCACTGTTATTTGTTGCTTTTTTAGTCGGATCTTGTTTTTCTCACTTTTAATCGGCTATGAACCTCCACCACACCCCCACCACCACCCCCCGGCGAATATGCCTCATACAGGATTAAGACTATCATAATTTACATGGTTTTAATTAATTTGCCGATATAGACCTATATTAAATAAGGGTTATTTTAATAACAGTTAACATAAAGTCTAATAGCAATAATTTATAATTATTTACTCCGAAAAGTTTTATTTATTTATTTTGTGTTCTTATGTATTTTTAACAAAAGAGGATGTAATCATTCAATGTTTGCTAATTTATACGAAGTTTTGAGTATCTGATATATAAATGATAAACAATAGAATGTTAAACGACAGTGATTTTCACCGTTTCCTGTCTAAATCAGAACCCCTGTTTCGTATGGTCAGTTCCTTCGAACTCGTATGAAATCCTGTTACGTAAATTTATTTGAAACTCATAGCAAGTCCTCCTGAACAGATTCCAGACATCTGCAGATTCTGTGGCAAAATCTTTCTAGATATATTTATGCACATCACCTGTTCTTGCTCGCTGACATCGGATTTACGTAATGGCTGGTGGGATGATATTTCCAATAATTTTGATGTCCACCTCTCTGCAGAAATTTGTGCAAGGACAGATGACGAGATATTTCTTTTTCTTCTTGGAAGTAATTCTGTTCATTTACTATCTGGAAAAGATCTTCGGCAGCTTAATGTGACCAACTTTCGATACATACGAAATGTTGCCACGTGTTACAACCGAGCCCTCCAATTCTATCCATAGGTGCTAATTGGTCATCAAAATCAAAGTACCTTAAGTACTGAAAGGGTATTTTTCCAGTTAAATATTGTATGTGTTGTTTTCTTTACTACATAGAAAAAAGCGAATTCTTACAGATTATATAGAAAAACGGAAGACCTTTTTGTTGCCATGGCAACAAGAGTCTAGTTATTATTATTATTATTCCTCCCAAATTTTGTGAGCGCGATTACTCAGAGATGGTTGGATAGTTTTTCACAATTTTTCACATGATAGTAGGCTGATATATGAAGTTTATATAAAATTCCGTTTTTTGAAAAATTCACTTCCGGTCCGAAGTTACGACCGAATTTCCAATTTTTAAATGGACTTTTGTCCGGAATTTTTCTCGAAAACGGTTTGAGGTAAAGATGTGAAATTTACAGGAGTATTAGATCATGACATTCTCTTTGTTTCGAAGTTGTTTTCGTGTGTTTCCGGTACTTCCTGTCCGAACCGGAAGTGAATTTGTGTTTGGTCAATTTTCAACTTTTTTGTTTTTTAATATTTTTTCAAGATATTATTATGTGTAACAGAGGTTATTCTACAAATACTAAATATATAATTTGTTTTAAAATTGGATTGCGCATTTCCTAGATTTTCGGTACCGTCATTTTCCCCATTTACCTAGTGTGTATACAATGGGCAAAGAAAGATAACTCTGACTTGTAAGTGAGAATAGAACTTTCGAGATAAAGGCGGAAATAGTATCGATGACGTCAGAGACATATGCACTCTCCATATCAAAATATTTAGACGTTCCATATTCACTCTTCTAAATGTAAGAGTACGTTGGTTACCGCTTCCAGTGCATGTATAGTTTAAAGTTGCCAGTGTAGTGTAAGTCTGTATTGACAGTTAATTGATTTACACATGAATATATCTAAAAAAAATATATATATATATGCTAGGTACCTAATTCAAGCAAATATATTATAAGCACTGAATATACATTTATAGTGATGGACAGGTATGCAATTTTATCTATCTCGTATAGTAAGTTCAGAATACGATAGTTATAAGCCTTCTATAATGCAGACGATTTATTATTCTCTATGATTTGAATGCGAAATTATCCCGATTTCCGATCGATATTGAAAAATATTACATACACTCAAACAGGAACTGAGCGATAGAAAATTGTAATACAGTACTGTTTTAAAGCCTTTATTAATAAATTGATATCTGCCACTTAAAAGAAAGAAAATCAATCTATAGATTAGATTTTGTTATACATGTATATTTGATAAAAAGTTAAATTATTTATGACACATGATCTATACTCTATATACCCAAGGAATTATAAAAGATGTGAAAAGACGATTCTTGGATTCTTGTGAAATACTCAAAGAGTTTTAAAAAAATATGTGAAAACGCGATTCTGTGTGAAATAATGGTACGCTATATGTTTCTTTTGAAAAAAAAAACATGAAAAAAAAATTGCACAGGTCTGTTGATATGTGGGATAAGTATACCTGAATGAACACAATTTTATGCAATGATATATAATTATGTTCATGCAACTGACGTCCGTACTTTTCCTTATAATTCATAAAACATAAAACTATCTAATTCCTTTGAAGCCCCCCCCCCCCCCCCCCCCCCCCCCGTCTTGATTAATATTTGGAGACGCTCGTGCAGCTAGGCATTTGAATTATATATTCGTTTTAAATTTAAATCTGGAACATGTGAATATATATAATTACCATTTACATGTATACAGAATTTCATATTCTATAATGGTAGCTTTGTCATTATGAAATGTTCAATTTACGTCTGAGAGAGAGAGAGAGAGAGAGAGAGAGAGAGAGAGAGAGAGAGAGATTCCCTCCTAATCCCGATCCTCCTACCCATTTACATAGACCAAAAATTAGTTCTATATCGGTCACACCCATTCTTTATTAAATGTTTTCTGATTTCATAGTCAGGCATGGTCACATCCTGTATATTTTTCAGCTTAAAAAGTATCACACGAAGTGCACGTGTGTTGACCTGTCAATCAAAATCACTTGACGCTGTACGCACTGCAGTTAAGTAGCCTGAGTTCGAAATGATATTGAAGTATGATCTTTAAGTAAATCTGATGCAACAAACTTGTGAAAAAAATAGAATAAAATAAAAAATAAAATATCTCGGTATTATGAACTTCGATTGTGGGACGTGGAGACCGGTCCTTTGGATGAGATCGTATAAATCGAGGTCCCTTATCGCAGAAGGTGCTGGCATAAAAAAGATTCCTCACTGCTCAATTGCGATAAGTGCTAAAGCATAGGACAAACATTTGCAGTCTCCACCGGCGAGTGGTGGCGTCTCCATGTGAAAAATTCTGGAGAGGGACGTTAAACAACATACGTATAATCAATCAATCAATCAATCGATTGCTGAAGAATTACTGTAATTGAATAACCTGTCTTATAGGTATGCTGTCAAATCTTGATATTATAACTTTACAAAACTCAGTGACTTTACGTTTAATGTGATACTAACTTAATTCATTATATTTTTTATAACACCAACACAATTATGCCAAGACATACACACAGTGAAGTTTATGATAGTACGGTGTTCGTTCGTCTGTTCGTTCGTCTGTTTGTTTGTCTTAGAAATGATTGCAAACAATTTTTTTTTAAATTGGTAATGATATACGTATATCTCTTATAGGTGGCAAATGTATTATACAAGATTGATAATGAAAATCAAAGTACCTTAAGTACTGAAAGGACTTTTTTCCCAGTGTTTTTTTCTTTCACAGTAAATATGATATGTATGTTTTTTACACAGAAAGAAGCAAATTCTCACAGATTCAGAAGAACGGAAGACTTTTTTGTTGCCATGGCAACAAGAGTCTAGTTAGGTCTTCCGTTCACAACGGAAGACCTATAGTGATTGTATTGTTTCTTTTTATTATTAAGTCTTCCGTTCACAACGGAAGACTTATAGTGATTGTATTGTTTCTTTTTATTATTATTATTATTATTCCTCCCAAATTTTGTGAGCGCGATTTCTCAGAGATGGTTGGATAGATTTTCACAATTTTTCACATGATAGTAGGCTGATATATGAAGTTTATATAAAATTCCGTTTTTTGAAAAATTCACTTCCGGTCCGAAGTTACGGCCGAATTTCCAATTTTTAAATGGACTTTTGTCCTGAATTTTTCTCGGAAACGGTTTGAGATAAAGATGTGAAATTTACAGGAGTATTAGATCATGACATTCTCTTTGTTTCGAAGTTGTTTTCGTTTGTTTCCGGTACTTCCTGTCCGAACCGGAAGTGAATTTGTTTTTGGTCAATTTTCAACTTTTTTGTTTTTTAATATTTTTTCAAGATGTTATTATGTATAACAGAGGTTATTCTACAAATATCAAATATATAATTTGTTTTGAAATCAGATTCCACATTTTGCAGATTTTCGGTACCGTCATTTTCCCTATTTACCTAGTGTGTAAACAATGGGCAAAGAAAGATAACTCTGACTTGTAAGTGAGAATAGAACTTTCGAGATAAAGGCGGAAATAGTAGCGATGACGTCAGACATATACACTCTCCATATCAAAATATTTAGACGTTCCATATTCACTCTTCTAAATGTAAGAGTACGTTGGTTACCGCTTCCAGTGCATGTAAAGTTTAAAGTTGCCAGTGTAGTGTAAGTCTGTATTGACAGTTAATTTATTTACACATGAATATATCTAAAAAAAAAATTAATATATATGCTAGGTACCTAATTCAAGTAAATATATTATAAGCACTGAATATACATTTACAGTGATGGACAGGCATTCAATTTTATCTATCTCGTATAGTAAGTTGTTCAGAATACGATAGTTATAAGCCTTCTATAATGCAGACGATTTATTATTCTCTATGATTTGAATGCGAAATTATCCCGATTTCCGAGTTTTATTTTCGATATTAAAAAATATTACATACACTCAAAAAGGAATTGAGCGATAGAAAATTGTAATACAGTACTGTTTTAAAGCCTTTATAAATAAATTGATATCTGCCACTTAAAAGAAAGAAAATCAATCTATAGATTAGATTTGGTTACTAGTATTACATGTATATTTGATAAAAAAGTTAAATTATTTATGACACATGATCTATACTCTATATACCCAAGGAATTATAAAAGATGTGAAAAGACGATTCCTGGATTCTTGTGAAATACTCAAAGAGTAAAAAAAAAAATTGTGAAAACGCGATTCTGTGTGAAATAATGGTACACTATATGTTTCTTTTGAAAAAAAAAACGAAAAAAAATTGTACAGGTCTGTTGATATGTGGGATAAGTATACCTGAATGAACACAATTTTATGCAGTGATATATAATTATGTACATGCAACTGACGTCCGTACTTTTCCTTATAATTCATAAAACATAAAACTATCTAATTCCTTTGAAGCCCCCCCCCCCCCCCCCCCCGTCTTGATTAATATTTGGAAACGTTCGTGCAGCCAGGCATTTGAATTATATATTCGTTTTAGATTTAAATCTGGAACATGTGAATATAATTACCATTTACATGTATACAGAATTTCATATTCTATAATGGTAGATTTGTCATTATGAAATGTTCAATTTACGTCTGAGAGAGAGAGAGAGATGGAGAGAGAGATTCCCTCTTAATCCCGATCCTCCTATCCATTTACATAGACCAAAAATTAGTTCTATGTCGGTCACACCCATTCTTTATTAAATGTTTTCTGATTTCATAGTCAGGCATGGTCACATCCTGTATATTTTTCAGCTTAAAAAATATCACACGAAGTGCACGTGTGTTGACCTGTCAATCAAAATCCCTTGACGCTGTATGCACTGCAATTAAGTAGCCTGAGTTCGAAATGATCTTGAAGTATGATCTTTAAGTAAATCTGATGCAACAAACTTGTGAAAAAATAGAATAAAACAAA
The DNA here is from genome assembly GCF_033153115.1 of Saccostrea echinata. Taxonomy (NCBI): domain Eukaryota; kingdom Metazoa; phylum Mollusca; class Bivalvia; order Ostreida; family Ostreidae; genus Saccostrea; species Saccostrea echinata. The sequence continues at coordinate 32,589,287 of NW_026889779.1, forward strand.
AAATAAAATATCTCGGTATTGTGAACTTCGATTGTGGGACGTGGAGACCGGTCCTTTGGATGAGATCGTATAAATCGAGGTCCCTTGTCACAGAAGGTGCTGGCATAAAAAAGATTCCCCACTGCTCAATTGCGATAAGTGCTAAATTTGCAGTCTCCACCGGCGAGTGGTGGCGTCTCCATGTGAGTGAAAAAATTCTCGAGAGGGACGTTAAACAACATACGTATAATCAATCAATCAATCAATCGATTGCCGAAGAATTACTGTAATTGAATAATCTGTCTCATAGGTATGCTGTCAAATCTTGATATTTTAACTTTACAAAACTCAATGACGTTACTAACTTAATTCATTATATTTTTTTATAACACCATCACAATTATGCCAAAACACACACATAGTGAAGTTTATGATAGTACGGTGTTCGTTCGTCTGTTTGTTTGTCTTAGAAATGATTGCAAACAATTTTTTTTAAAAATTGCAAATGATATACGTATATCTCTTATAGGTGCCAAATATATTATAGAAGATTGATAATGAAAATCAAAGTACCTTAAGTACTGAAAGAACTTTTGTCTAGTTATTTTTTTTTCTTTCACAGTAAATATGATATATATGTCTTTTACACAGAAAAAAGCAAATTCTTACAGATTTAGAAGAACGGAAGACTTTTTTGTTGCCATGGCAACAAGAGTCTAGTTATTATTATTATTCCTCCCAAATTTTGTGAGCGCGATTACTCAGAGATGTTTCAATAGATTTTAACAATTTTTCACTGGATAATAGGTTGATATGTGAAGTTTATATAAAATTCCGTTTTTTGAAAAATTCACTTCCGGTCCGAAGTTACGGCCGTATTTCAAATATTAAAATGCACTTTTGTCCGGTGTTTTTCTCAATAGCGGTTTGATGTAAAGATGTGAAATTCACAGGAATATTAGATCATGACATTCTCTTTGTTTCTACGTGTTTTTTGTTTGTTTCCCGCACTTCCTGTCCAAACCGGAAGTGAATTTGTGTTTCGGTCAATTTTTGACTTTTTTGTTTTTTAATATTTTTTCAAGATAGTGTTAGGCATAACAGAGATAGGTCCATAAATGCCAAATATATAATTTGTTTTGAAATCAGATCACCCGTTTTGTAGATTTCAGCTACTTTCGTTTTGCTTAAAAAAATCAAAGTACTGAAAGTACTGAAAGGGCATTTCTTACTTAAACTTACATGAAGGTTATGTTTACGTTTCTCTGCATACAAAAACCAATACATACAGTATCATTTATAAAGAATGAAGACTACATTTAATTGCAGTAAAAATCAAAGTACCTGAAGTACTGAGAGGACTGTTTTAGATACCCACCTTTTTCTAACAACAGGCGTGTTTTCTGTACATAAAAATCAATGCATACAATAAGTTACCTATGGAAGCTATTTTCATTAGCCAATAAAAATCAAAGTACCGTAAGGACTGAAATATATTTACTATTCTTATTTACTTTGACTTATATATAGATGTTTCTCTAAAAGCAAAATTCAATTCAAACACTGCATGTATTATAATTTGTCATGTTTATATATAAGGACGGTGGATACTATCATTTTTGTAGTGCAAATCAAAGTACTATAAGAAGTTGCAGGTTGTTTTCTCGATATCCCCCCATTTAACTTTTAAATTTAAAAATAGTTTAAATATGCTTCTACTAATGAAAAAAAAAACATGCATACAATATCATATATAAGGACAACAGATACATTCATTTTTGCAGTAAAAATCAATGGACTGCAAGTACCGAAAGGACAAATTTTAGATTCTTTACAACTTAATTATTACATACTGTACACGTTTCTCTACAAAAAAATTAAAACAAAAAAAACAAAACAAAACAAAACAATGTAAACGGTATCATATAGGAACGGAAGACCTTTTTGTTGCCATGGCAACAAGAGTCTAGTTATTATTATTATTATTATTCCTCCCAAATTTTGTGAGCGCGATTACTCAGAGATGGTTGGATAGATTTTCACAATTTTTCACATGATAGTAGGCTGATATATGAAGTTTATATAAAATTATGTTTTTTGAAAAATTCACTTCCGGTCCGAAATAACGGCCGAATTTCCAATTTTTAAATGGACTTTTGTCCGGAATTTTTCTCGGAAACGGTTTGAGGTAAAGATGTGAAATTTACTGGGGTATTAGATCATGACATTCTCTTTGTTTCGAAGTTGTTTTCGTGTGTTTCCGGTACTTCCTGTCCGAACCGGAAGTGAACTTGTGTTTGGTCAATTTTCAACTTTTTTGTTTTTTAATATTTTTTCAAGATATTATTATGTATAACAGAGGTCATTCTACAAATACTAAATATATAATTTGTTTTGAAATCAGATTCCACATTTTGTAGATTTTCGGTACCCTCATTTACCCTATTTACCTAGTGTGTAGACAATGGGCAAAGAAAGATAACTCTGACTTGTAAGTGAGAATAGAACTTTCGAGATAAAGGTGGAAATAGTATCGATGACGTCAGAGACATATACACTCTCCATATCAAAATATTTAGACGTTCTATATTCACTCTTCAAAATTTAAGAGTACGTTGGTTACCGCTTCCAGTGCATGTAAAGTTTGAAGTTGCCAGTGTAGTGTAAGTTATTGACAGTTAATTGATTTACACATGAATATATCTAAAAAAAAATAATATATATGCTAGGTAGCTAATTCAAGTAAATATATTATAAGCACTGAAAATACATTTATAGTGATGGACAGGCATGCAGTTTTATCTATTTCGTATATTAAGTTCAGAATACGATAGTTATAAGCCTTCTGTAATGCAGACGATTTATTATTCTCTATGATTTGAATGCGAAATTATCCCGATTTCCGAGTTTTACTTTCGATATTAAAAAATATTACATACACTCAAAAAAGGAATTAAACGATAGAAAATTGTAATACAGTACTGTTTTAAAGCCTTTATAAATAAATTGATATCTGCCACTGAAAAGAAAGAAAATCAATCTATAGATTAGATTTGGTTATTCCATGTATATTTGATAAAAGGTTAAATTATTTATGACACATGATCTATACTCTATATACCCAAGGAATTTTAAAAGATGTGAAAAGGCGATTCTTGGATTCTTGTGAAATACTCAAAGAGTTAAAGAGTGTGTGAAATAATGGTACGCTATATGTTTCTTTTGAAAAAAAAATGATAAAAAAAATTGTACAGGTCTGTTGATATGTGGGATAAGTATATCTGAATGAACACAATTTTATACAATGATATATAATCATGTACATGCAACTGACGTCCGTACTTTTCCTTATAATTCATAAAACATAAAATTCTCTAATTCCTTTGAAGCCCCCCCCCCCCCCCCCCCCCCACCGTCTTGATTATTATTTGGTGACGTTCGTGCAGCTAGGCATTTGAATTATATACATGTATTCGTTTTAGATTTAAATCTGGAACATGTGAATAACATTACCATTTACATGTATACAGAATTTCATATTCTATAATTATGAAATGTTCAATTTACATGTCTGAGAGAGAGAGAGAGAGAGAGAGAGGAGAGATTCCCTCTTGATCCCGATCCAGACCAAAAATTAGTTCTATATCGGTCACACCCATTCTTTATTAGATGTTTTCTGATTTCATAGTCAGTCATGGTCTCATCCTGTATATTTTTCAGCTTAAAAAGTATCACACGAAGTGCACGTGTGTTGACCTGTCAATCAAAATCACTTGACTCTGTATGCACTGCAATTAAGTAGCCTGAGTTCGAAATGATCTTGAAGTATGATCTTTAAGTAAATTTGATGCAATAAACTTGTGAAAGAACAGAATAAAAACAGAATAAAATAAAAAATAAAATATCTCGGTATTATGAACTTCGATTGTGGGACGTGGAGACCGGTCCTTTGGATGAGATCGTAAAAATCGAGGTCCCTTGTCGCAGAAGGTGCTGGCATAAAAAAGATTCCTCACTGCTCAATTGCGATAAGTGCCAAAGTATAGGACAAAAATTTGCAGTCTCCACCGGCGAGTGGTGGCATCTCCATGTGAGTGAAAAATTCTGGAGAGAGACGTTAAACAACATACGTATAATCAATCAATCAATCGATTGCTGAAGAATTACTGTAATTGAATAATCTGTCTTATAGGTATGCTGTCAAATCTTGATATTATAACTTTACAAAACTCAGAGACTTTACGTTTAATGTGATACTAACTTAATTCATTATATTTTTTTATAACACCATCACAATTATGCCAAAACATATACACAGTGAAGTTTATGATAGTACGGTGTTCGTTCGTCTGTTTGTTTGTCTTAGAAATGATTGCAAACAATTTTTTTTTAAAAATTGCAAATGATATACGTATATCTCTTATAAGTGCAAAATGTATTATACAAGATTGATAATGAAAATCAAAGTACCTTAAGTAATGAAAGGACTTTTTTCCAGTTATTTTTTTCTTTCACAGTAAATATGATATGTATGTTTTTTACACAGGAAAAAGCAAATTCTTACAGATTTAGAAGAACGGAAGACTTTTTTGTTGCCATGGCAACAAGAGTCTAGTTATTATTATTATTATTATTATTATTCCTCCCAAATTTTGTGAGCGCGATTACTCAGAGATGGTTGGATAGATTTTCACAATTTTTCACATGATAGTAGGCTGATATATGAAGTTTATATAAAATTCCGTTTTTTGAAAAATTCACTTCCGGTCCGAAGTTACGGCCGAGTTTCCAATTTTTAAATGGACTTTTGTCCGGAATTTTTCTCGGAAACGGTTTGAGGTAAAGATGTGAAATTAACAGGGGTATTAGATCATGACATTCTCTTTGTTTCGAAGTTATTTTCGTGTGTTTCCGGTACTTCCTGTCCGAACCGGAAGTGAACTTCTGTTTGGTCAATTTTCAACTTTTTTGTTTTTTAATATTTTTTCAAGATATTATTATGTATAACAGAGGTTATTCTACAGATACTAAATATATAATTTGTTTTGAAATCAGATTCCACATTTTGCAGATTTTCGGTACCGTCATTTTCCCTATTTACCTAGTGTGTAGACAATGGGCAAAGAAAGATAACTCTGACTTGTAAGTGAGAATAGAACTTTCGAGATAAAGGCGGAAATAGTATCGATGACGTCAGGGACATATACACTCTCCATATCAAAATATTTAGACGTTCTATATTCACTCTTCAAAATTTAAGAGTACGTTGGTTACCGCTTCCAGTGCATGTAAAGTTTGAAGTTGCCAGTGTAGTGTAAGTCTGTATTGACAGTTAATTGATTTACACATGAATATATGTAAAAAAAAAATTACTATATCTGCTAGGTATGTAATTCAAGTAAATATATTATAAGCACTGAATATACATTTATAGTGATGGACAGGCATGCAATTTATCTATCTCGTATAGTAAGTTCGGAATAAGATAGTTACTAAGCCTTCTGTAATGCAGACGATTTATTATTCTCTATGATTTGAATGCGAAATTATCCCGATTTCCGAGTTTTATTTTCGATATTAAAAAATATTACGTACACTTAAAAAGGAACTGAGCGATAGAAATTTGTAATACAGACTGTATTAAAGCCTTTGGAAATAAATTGATATTTGTCACTTAAAAGAAAGAAAATCAGTATATACATGTAGATTAGATTTGGTTATTACATGTATTTTTGATAAAAAGATGTCACATGATCTATATTCTATATACCCAAGGAGTTATAAAAGATGTGAAAAGGCGATTCTTGGATTCTTGTCAAATACTCCAGAGTTAAAAAAAAAATATGTGAAAATGCGATTCTGTGTGAAATAATGCTAAAACATGATAAAAAAATTGCACAGGTCCTGTTGATATGTGGGATAAGTATATACATGTACCTGAATGAACACAATTTTATGTAATGATATATAATTATGTACATGCAACTGACGTCCGTACTTTTCCTTATAATTCATAAATTTATAATGCAACTATCTAATTCCTTTGAAGCTCCCCCCCCCCCCCCCCCGTCTTGATTAATATTTGGAGACGTTCGTGCAGCTAGGCATTTGAATTATATATTCGTTTTAGATTTAAATCTGGAACATGTGAATATAATTACCATTTACATGTATACAGAATTTCATATTCTATAATGGTAGATTTGTCATTATGAAATGTTCAATTTACGTCTGAGAGAGAGAGGGGGAGAGAGAGATTCCCTCTTAATCCCGATCTTCCTATCTATTTACATAGACCAAAAATTAGTTCTATATCAGTCACACCCATTCTTTATTAAATGTTTTCTGATTTCATAGTCAGTCATGGTCACATTCTGTATATTTTTCTGCTTAAAAAGTATCACACGAAGTGCACGTGTGTTGACCTGTCAATCAAGATCACCCGCGCTGTCTGCACTGCAATAAAATAGCCTGAGTTCGAAATGATCTTGAAGTATGATCTTTAAGTAAATCCAATGCAACAAACTTGTGAAAAAATAAAATAAAATAAAATAAATAAAATATCTCGGTATTATAAACTTCGACTGTGGGACGTGGAGACCGGTCCTTTGGATCCTTTAAATCGAGGTCCCGTGTCGCAGAAGGTGCTGGCACAAAAAAGATTCCTCACTGATCAATGGCGATAAGTGCGAAAGTATAGGACAAAAATTTGCAGTCTCCACCGGCGAGTGCTGGCGTCTCCATGTGAGTGATAAATTCTCGAGAGGGACGTTAAAGAACAAACAAACAAACAAAAAAATCAAATTTGAGAATTTATCATACATACACCCGTAGTTGGTGCATCACTTTTATTTAAACTTTGGAAGGATGACCAAGAAAAATTTAATTAGAAATTTTAATGAACTAAGCAAACAACCTACTCATTGTTAACACTTTGACCTGTTTCAAAGAAAGTGGGTCCCAACAGTAACGCACTAAAATCACTTGACTCTGACACAGATTTAGTGTTTCGGTGGTGCAATACGGGGCTTATATTAGAATTTTAAATAGGTATTAATTAGCTGTGAATTTGCCATCATCGGAAAGACGTGTTACTGACTAAACATTTAATACAAGTATGAAAACGGGCATCTCCAGCATACGTTTGAATTCTACATATCATTCACATGAATAGAATGGATTGATCATAACACGAGAGCATTTTATTATCTAATACGCTAAATGTTTTTCTTGTCATATAATGTGAGGATTTGACCAGTGTGATAAATGGGCCAAATGATTCTAAGAGAAGAAGATGAATAGTCAATCAATCAATCAATCAATCAATCAATCAATCAATCGATTGCTGAATAATTACTGTAATTGAATAATCTTTCTTATAGGTATGCTGTCAAATCTTAATATTATATTATATTCAAAACTCAGTGACTTTACCTTTAATTTGATACTAACTTAATTCATTATATTTTTTTTATAACACCATCACAATTATGCCAGAACATATACACAGTAAAGTTTATGATAGTACGGTGTTCGTTCGTCTGTTTGTTTGTCTTAGAATAGATTGCAAACATTTTTTTTAAATGCTAATTATCCTTGCTCTATGATATACGTAAATATCTCATAGGTGCCAAATGCATTATACAAGATTGATCATGAAAATCAAAGTACCTTAAGTACTGAAAGGACTTTCCTCCAGTTATTTATTTCTTTCACAATAAATATGATATGTATGTTTTTTACACAGAAAAAAGCAAATTCTTACAGATTTAGTAGAACGGAAGACTTTTTTGTTGCCATGGCAACAAGAGTCTAGTTATTATTATTATTTTTCTTCCTGGGTACTTTTTTGTCCGTGAGTGATCTCCGAAACTACACATCCGATTGAGGTGAAACCTTTTTAGGGTTACTAGGCATGTTATGTAGATTTGCGGAACGAAGGTCATTTTGCGCGTACGCGCATGCACGTGCGTGCGCGTGCAATGCGTAAAATGACCAATATACTTGAAATAGCTGTAACTTTTAAATTTTTTGATAAAATGCTTTGATACTCAGAATATAAGGATATATTAAAAGTATGAACAAGATGACATGGTCAACATGCACATGCATGCACGTGCGCGCACGCGCAAAGCGTAAAATGACCAATTTACTTGATATAGTTGTAACTTTGAAACTTTTTGATGAAATGCTTTGATACTCAAAATATTTAATGTATTTAAAGTGTAGACAAGA